>NW_015387885.1:49625-174675 GCF_001527695.2 Protobothrops mucrosquamatus | reverse complement strand
CTTCCCTTCCCTTCCCTTCCCTTCCCTTCCCTTCCCTTCCCTTCTCTCTTCTTTCTCTTCATTTTTCTTTTCCAAGGTAATGGCTGTGTAACTAAATGAAGACTGATTTGCTGTCAGAATATAAACATGGGTAGCAATTCTATTTTGTGAAGGATCATATTTTGATTCCGGCTAATAATTTTAAGAGCAGTGAGTAAGTCTATTCGCATGACTGACTTGACCGAGGTTTTGTTTTTAAACTACAGTTTATTGTGTGAAGAAAGAAAAAAAGGGAGGGATGAATCCACTAACTCTTTGTCAAGCATCTAATGGAGAGGGTTGGCCTAGCTGCTGAATCTTTGGAGATGGTGAGGGGTTGAAAATGCTGCATTGCTAAGCAACACATTCAATAGCTTTCTGAGTGTGTTCATAGGCAGTGCGAAGTAATGAAGAAGGGGGTGGAAGGAACTCTTGGAGGGAAAAAAGGTTGAAGAGTAAATGCTCATTTAGCATTGGTAAGGACATAATCTTCCTTTCTTTAAGATAGAAGTTAAGAGGTAGCTTTTGTTGGATTTTAAAAATCTAGTACAGTACAACAAAGCATCAGAAACCATTGGTTTATGATCTTAACATAATTTATTAAAGTAGATATTGGTATAACATTGCTAGCTGCTTTACAAACAAATATATGTATAATTATCAGTATATCTCCACTATCAGTTTAATTGCTTCTCTGTGTATTAGGTCCCATAGAGACATTTATAATTTTAATCTTAACTTTTTTTTTTAGTTAAGTATCATGGCTAGAGATAGTGTAACTAGAGTTATACTATAGGTACTGCTACTTCATATGGGAGATCATAAAGAAGAGGTATGTAAAATAGCATATATGACACTAATGTGCTTATTGATACCTCCACATAAATAAGCTTTCTGTCTCTACTTTTAGATGAATTTTTATTTAAGATGTGACATGGTTCATCTATATAAGAAAGTCTCAAGACAAAATAAAATCCTAGACAGAAAAATAATGGAAGATGCTTTGCTTGAGAATGTGCTGTACTTCCTCAGAAAACAACAAAGGATAGGAAGCATGTTGAATGTTCATCTTGTAGGGGTGGCAGGAAGCAATGGTTTGCTTTTGGGTACTGTAGTTTGTGGGTGCTTTGGGGTATTTGGGGGTATTTTTGGCATTTTGTGACTAGCTGCACTCATCATGCCAGTCATTCTGGAAATGTGCAATCCTTTCATGGCAACCATTTGCAGGAAGCTTTCAAAATTTCCAGAAAACCCTTAAAGATCCCCCCCAATTCTCACAAAGCCTGCCCATTTCTGTTGTAAGGTCTGCTTTTTCATTCTGTATGTAACTTTTTGAGATCACAGAAATTGTACGTTATATTCTTTGCTTTCATCACTTTAAAAAAACATGAATGTATATTTCTTAAAAATCCTCAATTCCTAATATACAGGGAGCCCTCGACTTATGACCAGTCACTTAGTGGACTTACCGAAATTATGATGGACCTCCTCAGGGCTACTTATGACCCTGTTCCGATGGCCAACCCCCTCTCCCCATCAGTCACCTAACCGTATTTTGAGTGCACAGCAATTGAATTTTTTTTTTTGAATTTTATTATATTTATACCCCGCCCTTCTCCCGGAGGACTCAGGGCGGCTTACAGCCAGTTTAAAAACAACTTAATACAATACAAAATACAAAATTTAAGAAAATGATTAAAAATAAATATTTAAATAGGCCGCTTCTACTAAAATTTATTTAAAACCAATTTAAAATACCCCTAGGCCAGTCCTGCCCGCTGAAACAACCAAGTCTTGAGGGCGCGGCGGAAGGAGGGGAGATCCGGAATCACCCGGATCTCTGGGGGCAGCTCGTTCCAGAGGGTGGGTGCTCCGACAGAGAAGGCTCTCCCCCTGGGAGTCGCCAGCCGACACTGTCTGGTTGACGGCACCCTGAGGAGGGCCTCTCTGTGGGAGCGTATCGGCCGGTGGGAGGTAATCTGTGGCAGAAGGCGGTCTCGGAGGTAACCAGGTCCAATGCCATGGCGCGCTTTAAAGATGATAATCAACACCTTGAAGCGCACTCGGAAGGCCACAGGCAGCCAGTGCAGCTCGCGCAGCAGCGGCGTTACATGGGAGCGACTTCACCGCCCGCGCGGCCGCATTCTGGACTAACTGGAGCCTCCGAGTGCTCCTCAAGGGAAGCCCCATGTAGAGAGCATTACAGTAGTCCAGGCGGGAGGTGACAAGAGCATGGGTGACTGTGCGCAAGGCATCCCGGTCCAGAAAAGGCCGCAACTGGTGCACCAGTTGGTTCAAATTTAGAGCCACTTATAGTAACTTGCAGTCACTTTACTGTGTTTTATAATGCGTTTGCCAAAATCCGGCATTTACTTCTGGTTTTTGCCAAAACAGGCCCATAGTGAACAATCAGATCTGCTCCCAAAGAGTTCAATTAGCTATTTTACTGCTCATGCCTACAACACAGGAATCTTCTCAGACTGGCGGTTTGTATTTGGGTCGGACTAGATAAGGTTCAACAGCATTCAAGGGGGGGGCAGAGCTCTCCCTCTTATGCCCATATAGGGATTCCAAACTGATTCCCCCTTTGACTCCTCTCCCAGCTCAGCCAGTCTATCTCTGAAGCTTCACTTAACAACTGTGGCGTTCACTTAAACACTATGCCAAAAAAGGTCATAAAATCAAATTGGTCATGTGGGTGATCTGCTTTAAGACCACTGTAATGGGCAGGCTCCATTAAGGTCATAAACCACTACCTGTAAGTGGTTTTGAATTCAACATCTTCCTTTGGGAGAATGTTGGAGACTATTCTGATTAGAAGCAGTGAGTGCTTTTCGAGGATATCCCTACGTACATCTTGTCAAGGAATTGCGCAGCCGGTGACCAAATGGATTCAGAGATGCTGACATGAACTTGTAGTTTTATATAAATAAATATATTTGACATGTATCTTTATAAATGTAAACAAGGTAGTCAGGCACATCACTACATCATGAGGTAAAACACAGAGCACAGAGAAGAAAAAAGGCAAGGGGAAAAGGGAAACTCCCCCTCCACACCCATAGCAACCAATCACAGCGAAGATTACCTCACGCAGGAGCCATCACTCTCCAACCAATCAACTAGAACTGTGTGTTCTGGCTCATTGTACAACCCCACTGTTCCAGCTACTAAATTTAAATATCTTAACGTATCTCTAATGATTTTTTCAGTTGGAAGCAATCCTTAATTCTTGTACAATTGAAAATTATAGGAATGGCCTAATGGCTTTGGAACCATATGGCTTTTGAATGCTTAGTTCCTGTTTCTGAAGTTATGCTAATTTCAAATTATTATCATCTGAAAACTCTTTGAGTTCAAAGGAAAGTTGTGTACATCACAGCAAGCTGCTAATGTGATTAAAGATGCAATACAAAAGAAAAAAAAAGAAACGTTTCATAAAAATTGTTCAAAGAAACCTCCTTTTCTGACAAATAAAAACAATATGGATTTGTGAGAAATTCAGGACTGCTTCTACCAAGGCTTATTTTGGTGCACTCTTCTTCTGCACCTGGGCTGTGCTTTATTTAGCCTAATAAATTCCAGCTTTGTCCTGCTCTGATTAGGTGCCTGCTTGGCTCCAGTAAGATAAAATAGAATGAGGCTGTCTGTAAAATCTGATTCAACAACTAATTTGCAACGCTTTGGGATGGGTACATTTTTCTGTATGTGAAGGTGCATGCTTTTTTTGTTTGGTGCTGACCCACCACTCTTAAGATCCGTGCCTAGTTTGAATTCGATAACTTTTGTTTTTCTCTGCCATATGCATGATATTGCTTATTGTTTTCTCTGAGCCACTGCACTAGTTCTGCCTTCTTAACAGCTTTTTGACCTTAATGTTGACCTGGCCCTTTAAAATATATCCATTTTCTATGGTTATTTATTGTTAAGCAGGGGTAAGCTTTATAGTGCATTTATACTATTTTGAGATAAAACTATGATGCCTACAGGGAATGTAGTCATATTGCATAAAGAGGTAGAATCACAAGAGCGAAATTTTGATGGGAGTAGAAAAACAAAACAAGTGAGTTAAATTTAGCTCTTTGGATTTCTTCTTCTTTTTGAAAAGGAAACATACACTGAAAATCAATTATTTGCCTCCACATTTTGATGATGTCATTGAAAAAGAAAAAAAGGATTGAATAGGTATAGGTATTACCCACATTGCTATAATGCTTTATGGTTTTTTTTCAACATTCCCATCTATACTGAACTTGTGAGTATGACAGATTATGGGAGGTTGGGAAAAAGATGGAAGAGGACATTAACATAAACATCAAGAAATGGAGATGATACAAATCTGGGAAGAAGCATTTGAAAGTATTCAAAGAGACTTATTCTTAATTAGTTCACTAGAAATGAAAGCAAGAAATTCTTATTACAGTTTTTAAGATTTTGCATTTTCCTAGAGTAGCATTAAAGATATCAAATCTGCATAATTCTTGCTTCCTTGATCTTGCTATGCTGTGTAGAGCTTGAAAAACAAACTAAGTTGTACATGTGGGTACCAACAGGCAGGCTTGTCAATTTGATTTTACTCGTGTTGATAAATGTCACATGGTGTTCTTCTTAGCAGGATTAAGGAGTTCTAGAAATTCGTCCATTTGAAAGGTGAGATGACCTTTCACATCATATGTCAGGGACTGACTTGGATTTTGGCATTAGACTTAATCTCATGTACCCTGAAGACATTTTTTGTAAAACAATAATGTAAAAATATACATGGGTTTAAATTTGGAATCTTCTTCATACAAAGAATGAATCTATGGCTCTTCCTCATAAATCCTTCAGTTAAACAAATCAATTCTGCCATTTTAAAATGCAGCAGAATATATAATCCTTAATTTGAGCTGTGGAATTTATGTTTTTTTTTTTCTGAAACACACATTGCTTTCAAAACAACACAGCTATTGAGTTAATTGTATCTTGCTGATATGTGAAAATTATAGAAGATATTACATTTTTGGTTAAAACAAGGTTAAAATGAGGAAATTTGTATTAAAATGTACTCCCTTTTATAGCATTATTTTATTATGTTATTGCATAAAGAGCGTTTCATTGAATCGATGGTTTAAAAATCAGAATACCAAGAATACTTGAGTATTAAATTTGAATACAAAATGTAATGTAAATATCTTCAAAAGTATTATTAGACATATTTACTATTTAGTTTTTAACAGCAATTATTTTAGCAACAATAATTCTGTTAGCCTTTATTCAAACTCTTGCATTGATTTAATGTAAATTTTAGGTGTAAGGTATAGAAATGAGAATTAAGTCATATAGTTTATTTCTAAACAATATTGTAGCCTAAGAAACTAGTTTAGAAATTAAAGATGCTTAATTTGTTTCCATTTCCAGCAAAGTGTACAAATGCAACTCTTGGCACAGTGGAAATAAATCCTATTGAAAACACAGCTTGAGCAAATACTAACAATATTTGCACATTTTATGGCTGCACCCAACTTTTGGGGCTCATCTTAATTTTGAAAGCTTGGTGGATTTTTAATCTTATCACAAAATGATGGACATGAGAGGATTTACAAAATAGCATGCAATGGGAATGGGCCAATCACAAAATGTCCTTTTTTTTGGAAAAGGCAGACAAGAGGAAATGAGAGACAAGTAACCTGCCAAAAACCTCATTACAAGAATATGTCTAAGTCTGTCTTCCAAGGACATTCAGTTTTTTGCTCCCGTGAAGTACACTCATGTTGTAAGGACAAATTACAAATTTCCTTTCCTTTTCTCTATCGGTGAGCCAAGTCATCTCCACTTTATTTTCCTAGAATACATATTCATAAACCAGATCAGTGTGTCTATTGTGTGTATCTGTGTCTATGTGCAAGATTCAGAATGTCACAGAGATTCAACAGGGAAAGAAAACAAAAACATATAAGTGTTGGGACAAAGAAAAGAAAAACCCTAACCCCAGGTCGAGGTCCCATTTGTTCACCTGCTAATGTTCAGAACCATGGTTTCTTTGTCCATAGCAGAAATTGACATCTTTTCTGATCAATCTACCCTTTTTTTTTTGGCCTTCCCTCCATTTCTCTGTGTAGCCTACTTTTTCTGCTTCAAATCCATACAAACTCAAGTGTAGCCGGATTATCAGGAGGGAGTAACTAATCAAGAATGCTACATAGCCTCTTTCAAATTGCAAATCAAAAATAACTTGTTCATCAGTGACACATTACAGGTATGAGAGTAGTTAAGTATATTGAGTTCATCATTGCCAGGCAGCAGTGAATTGAATCTGTTAGTACTGAGCATTTTCAATTCAAAAATTGGTTCAGAATCAACAAAATACTGTATATTTCGAATTCTATACAAATTAGATATGTTGATGTTGCCACATTTGATTCTTTCCAACTTAATGGCGTGCAGGATAACTTTTCAAAAATTGAGCAAAATGGGGTTAAATTTGGCATGGTTGGAGAACCCAAGGAAACAAAAGTTCAAAAATGGTCCAAATTGGCCAGAGGTAACAAGTGGGAAAAAAAAATCTTCCCACACAATATATATGAAGAGCAAACTACAGTGTTGGGGACTCCTCCCTCCCAAACCCCCCTTCCTCTCTTCCCCACCTTCCCATTTCTTCTCCTTGTCCTGAAGTGGCATTATTATTGAAGAGGTTGAAAACAACAACAACAACAACAATAATAATAATAATAATAATAATAATAATAATAATAATAATAATAATAATAATAAAGCTGGAAGGGATCTTGGAGGTCATCTAGTCCAACCCCTTGCTCAGGCAGGAAACCCTATACCATTTCAGAAAAATGGCTGTCCAGTCTCTACTTAAAAATGTGCAGTGTTGGAGCATTCACAGCTTCTGGAGGCAGGTTGTTCCACTGATTCATTGTTCTCACTGTCAGAAAATTTCTCCTTAGTTCTAGATTCCTTCTCTCTTGATTAGTTTCCATCCGTTGCTTCTTGTCCTGCCTGCAGGCGCTTTGGAGAATAGCTTGACTCCCTCTTCTTTGTGGCAGCCCCTGAGATATTGGAACACTGCTATCATGTCACCCCTTATCCTTCTCTTCATTAGACTAGACATACCCAATTCCAGCAACTGTTCCTTATATGTTTTAGCCTCCAGTCCCCATGCCAGATGTTTGTTGTGGATGTCATGCTTTCTGTAGCTTGTTCAGAGATGTATATTAGAAACAATTAAATTGTAAAAAAAAAGTGAATACTGAGCCGTATCAACAAAGTGAATACTGTATTTCAAGCTTGGTATATGCAAAAAAATTATAAATGGGAAAAGGCTAATTTTTAAAAAAAAATTAATGGAACTGAAAGATTTATAGACAGGTGCATAAATTCCTGTCTGAGAGACTTTAATATAGTAATCAGTTTCTTAATGTAGAAGCATTTCTTTTCATAGAATTGAATGATTGTCTTCAGCTACAGTATGATCCTGGGTAAAGATTTAATTGGTTTAAGGAATTCCCAGCAGGTACTAATAGACACCAGCTCGTATGCTAAGGCACCTTTTCCCTTTCAATCTGAAGCACCACTGCACATCCCTTTTAATTAATATAATCCAATTCATAAAAGAGGAAATAGTTGAGGAGTGCTATTATTGAACTGCTGGAGGGTATTAATGCTCATGGGAACTATGATAGTTTATTACGGCAACAAATGAACCATCCTAAATATTTAGCTTATTCCTTCCTTTCTTCCTATAGGAAAACATTTTGAACATTTTCCTTTAAGGGTAGTTTTGTTATTCAGATTAGCAAATGTTAAATGTTTAACATTAATTCTGGTAAGTTTTGAACAACCAAGCCTTTTAGAAGTAATCATACATATTATAAATCTTTTTTTAATAATCTTTTTATTAATTTTCTATTTTTACATTTAGGTATTTAAAAAGCAATGTGGTGGCTGGGTTAATCAATAGTTCAGTAACATACAAAAATCTTTAGTACAAATCTCAAGCTACAACCTCAAATATTTCCTCTCTTTTCCCCTTAATATCTACTATCTCATATTTAAGCTAATAACAGTTAAATAAAAACATCATTATTACATTTATCAATAAACTTTTAGTTATATATAATTACTTTTACATTCAATCTTTACAGTCAATCAATGTCCTGTTATTGGTTTTTCCCAATTTTTAGTTTCCCATCAATATTCAAATTTAACATTTGATATTTATAATTTCCAGGTTTTAGGTAAACAAAGTTTCCTTTATCTCAATTCATAACAGAATCTAATATTCAAAATACACATCTTATCTATTTGGGTATAATCTTGTTCTATTTTCTAAAAGTTATTTCCCCCCATCTTACATCATCTAATTGATAATACAGTATCCCCTTTAATAAATCAAAGCCCGTTATCTATACTGTCTGAGTTAACCAATTAATCAAACATATTCATAATTTTTTTCTTTTGAGTCTAATTTTTAAGTATTAAACAAATAGCATCCTTGTTTTCAACTAATTTCCAAATGTTTTAATTTTAATGACCAAAATTTTTCTTATCTCAACTTCTCTCCCTTTGGCCCTCTAATTAGTAATATAATCCCCTGTGATAAATCAAAACCCCAATTTTCTTCAGTCTTATTCTGGCTTTCTTTCTTTGCCAGCTAGCCTTCCATGTCAACACTTTTAAATCATCAAATAGATCCCCTTCTATTATTATATATATTGTTTGGAATAAGAGAGACCATTTAGTTGCCATTTTTTTGGAAGGGCTAGCCCGTTTGTATTCCTTAAATTGTCTCCCTATTATTCCAAATCCCCATAATTGTCCTGGTATGTTTATCTTCCATTCAGTCTGTTCTTCTTCTTGCTCCTCAAATTTTGTCTGATTTATATTGAAAGTCTTTTCCATTTTCAGTGTTGTCAGTCCCTTTTCTGGATATTCCATTGACTGTATTTGTTGATCTATTGAGTCCACTTTCTTAGTATTTGATTGTTCTACTTCTTCTGTTACCTTCTGCATTGTTAGTTCTTTAGTTGTAGTCGGAATTTGAGTTTGTATATCTAAGCTGATATCTTGTTCTTTTCTGTAACATCTTATTTTGTCACAAGCTGAAAGGATGGTTTCATGTATTGCTTTTAACATGGAAAGAATCTTTTCCTGTCTTCATCCATCTTCTCTTAATGGTGCATTAAGTTGAGGACTTTGAAATCAGACGAAAATAATTTTATAGCTGGGCATGGGACCTCTATTTCATACGTTTGTAGGTAGTCTTTATAGTAAAAGTAGTTTGTCAAGTAAGATTTTATAATCTAAGGTATTTCATCATCTGCAATAATGACCAGTATTCCTCAGATAAAAAAGTAGGAAGGCAATTCCCCACACACAGCTCTAAAAATCAATAAAGGTTTACATTCATAGTACAAGGAGGCCAGCCATGCCACCCAGAAGTTCTCTTTACAGCTGAACTTCTCACAGATGATGTTTATCAAAGTTAAAAGAGTCTTATCTGTAGTCTGGGCTTCAAGCCAAGTCTCCTTTAGGCAATAACAAGTTGTAATACCAAGCTTCACCACAAGATGTCACCAATGCCGCTTAAGGTTTTTTAAGTCCAAATTTTTTATAGTCCTTTTTCCAATTTTATTTCTTTTTTATGGATAAAAACAAAAGTCTTCAGTGAAAATAAGAAAACTTTTGGTCCTCAAGTTTCAGAAACATATAAATCCAATTAAATTAAAGTTATTCTTTTAGTGCTTTAACTCCCCTAGGTAGTCAGTCCCGTTATTCTTAGAGGGTGGGATAGAATTTCCCTTCCCTCTCTCCTCACAGGGGGAAAGATACTTTGGGCAGCTTTTACAGGAAGAAAAATACTTAGGATCTTAGAGAGAGGATCGGATCTCACCCAGTTTCATCCGTATTGCTTTAGAAGTGCCTGGTGGTAAGTTTGACGTTGGCTGTCTGCAGCCTAGTGACAAGCCATGTTGCTATGCCCAGTCTTTCCTCCGCCGGTTTGGAGGGCTGCCCCGGATCAAGCGGGAGGGCTTCTGCCCTCCCACGATCAAGCGAGGATCCCCTCCTTGCCCCTACAGAGCGACATTCGACCCTTTCCAGGGTCCCCCAGCGGAACAAAACCGAACGCGGAGGACAGAGCTTGCCTTCCAGTGTCCGCGGCTGCCACGATGGCAAACCGGAAGTCTTAAATATTATAAATCTTGTAGCTAACAGAGAAGGTTTTATTTTGCAAAAATAGAAGTGTACAACCTCCAAATTCTACTCCCAGACATATTGGAAGGCAGACTGAAGGAGGAATGTGTGAAATTGAGGCCTGTTATATATTTTCACATGTTAAAATATAAATTGTCATAATATACAGATACTTTCTACATCCTATCCTTATTGCTTTTGCTTCATTGTCAAAATTCATTTGTAAACAGTTCATTATTTATTTTGTGATATAAAGTGCAAAATTTCACAGTAGTTTTTTTATTTCCTTTTGTTGTTTGTCTCAAACCTGATTCTGTTCTGAAACTAGAGAAAGTTAGCACAAAAGAAAAGCTTCTATTTATCTGTATTAGTATTATAATAATTAGTAATACAATGTGCTAATTTTAGGTTGGTTGCTTTTATGTATAGGTGCCAAATCTGATTCCAGTTTTGATGTTTAAATTGGGAAGACCATTGGAGGCCACACTCTGCCGAGACATCTTGTATGCTTTACCTGCTTTGGGAGTTCATAAGGTCAGTATAAAAATATAACTTATGTCTCCTATTATTTATATGAGGTGCAATTAATTTCAGTGCCATGATTATTTTCCCATAGGGTCTTTGTTACTTGTGGTAATAATGTTGAAAGCTTTAACAATGGGACCCAAATTGCTATGCCTGAAACTTATACACAGTTCTGGTTGTACAAATTAAAAATGCTAACTATAATTGTCTTTGATTGTTGGCCTAGGAGGGTTTTTCGTGGTTTATTTCTATGCTGCCATAGTAATCCTTGGAATGTGCAAGACATGGCGCAAGACAATTATGGGAATATACATTGTGAGTGATTCCTTTTAAGTAATGCCCTCCTAACCATACCCAAGCACTCCGAGTTGGTTGGTGATGTCCATTTTGCTCTCCGAGTTAATGGTGACCTAATCCTAAGTAGAATTTTCCTCCAATGGGATTTTCTCATGTATTTTTCCAGGAAACATTGAAAGGGCAGGCTAGAACAGTCAGTGCCCTCCTAACCATATCCAAGCACTCCAAGTTTATTGGAGGTGTCCATTTTGCTTTCCGAGTTCATGGTGACCTAACCCTAACCCTAAATGGAATTTTCCTCCAATGGGATTTTCTCATGTATTTTTCCAGGAAATATAGATTGGGTAGATTAGAAAAGTAACTGCCTTCCTAACCATACCCAAGCACTCCGAGTCCGTTGGCACTTTCCATTTTGCTGTCCGAGTTCATGGTGACCTAACCCTAACCCTAAGAGGAATTTTCCTCCAATGGGATTTTCCCGTGTATTTTCCCAGAACAAATTGATAGGGTAGACTAGAAAAGTCATTGCCATCCTAACCCCATACCCATTCACTCCAAATTGATTGGCGATGTCCATTTTGCTCTCCGGGCTTATGGTGACCTAAAGGTATATAAAGGTATCAAATGTTATTCTAATGGCATGAAAGAAGGTGAAGAAAATGTGCTTTTTAAATTGATTTTAAAACAGTTATACACAGGAACCAGTGAAGGGGGAAAGAAAGTAGAAATAGGATATTCACCTTTTAATTTATGAAAATACTGACCAGGCTGAGCCTGAAGGAAGGGTCAAACCCGTCATCACTTTCAAGTCCCTTCATGCCCACAAGAGATCTAAGCTCACCTTGAATTCCATTGACTCTTATTTACCACCAATTTGCTTTGACCATTAGTAGAGAGCTAGCATGGAATAAACTTGTATTGATTTGAATAGCCTCGGTTCCTGATTTCTTGTGCCTGACAACAACCCAACTATTGATTAAATTGGCAGGTTCAACTTAGTTATAATTAAGTATCTTTAATAATAACAGGCAAAAACCAAATAAATACATCAAATGAATATGTTCAAATAACAACTGTATGCTCATTCGAAATACTAAATATGGACAGAAAAGAATTATTATTTAAATAAGTAATATTTGATATAGTTGATTATAGCTGTCTTGAGAGCCATTTTGATAAAATAGTAGAGGTATTAAACTAAGACTAGGGAGATAAAAGTTCCAGTCTCCGCATAAACATTTAGGGAGTGATAGAATTAGTCTCTGTCTCTCAGCACAACTTATTTTACAAATGAGGAAAAAATGGAAGAGAGTACATTATGTGTGTTGCATTGAGTTCCTTGGAAGAAAGGTTGTATATAGCAGTAATAAGTAACATCTTATTTAACAATTCCTACTTTCAGTTCGCCTCTCTGAGCGATTTAATCTAATCCCAGTGTGTACAATGAATATAGTTCACTGAAGTCACATTTCATTCTTAAATTAAGAATGCATCAGTGTATATATTCAGCAGAATAACTTTTTAATGGTTCATTTGCCTAAATTTCTAAAAATATTATACGTAAAGTTTCCACAGCTTATCCCATATCAAGTATATTAATTTACTTGAACTATAAACATCACGTCTACTCTTATCCTGTAATGAAAGCGCAGATTATAGATTATAAATAAAGACAATGTGGGATTGTTGGCTATACCTCACCCTATCCTGTTTACACCCAATTTTTTACAACTCTGCTTTCTCTTTTGTCTACTTGTAATACTAAATTGTGCAATCAGTCAAATTAAAAATTACTTTCTGATTGTTGTCTTAAACAAGGAGAGCACATTAGTGCATCTGAAGATGGTACAAAATTAATCTTTATGGATTTATTTTACATGATAAATGAATATACAAGAAATTGCATTTACAAAAAAATATCTTCTAGGTCTGTGTTGCACAGATTTTACGTGTGCTGCAGGTATTAGGAAACACGCCAAAACTTCAAGCTGTTACGTTACGTCTGATGACATGTTTATGGGAGAAACAGGTAAAGTTTTGCAAACTGTTAATTTTCAGTTTGACCAAAATAAAAATAAAAATAAAAAATGCTTAACTGTGTCATCCACTGCTGTAGCAAGCCCTACTGTTACAAACCTTAAGAGATGGGAAAATAATATTTTCTTGAAAACATCTTTTTATTTAAGTAATTGATATACATGTTGGGAGTTTTGGATGGCTACATATAACTGCAGGTTATCCATCCATTATATAAACTCTTACCTGAAAATTAGTCAAAATATTGTGTACAGTAATTTTTTCAGTTATGCACCCTCTTTTTTTGCATCCATTTTAATCCAAATTGGAGGGTTGGAAAAAATGATGTAAAGGGGCTTAAGATCCTCTCTTTCAGTGGGTAGCTTCAAAAAAACCTGAACAGAACTTATTGTGGGGCAAAATAAGATTTGGTGCTGGAAAGAAGCTGGCAAAAGAAAGATTTTTACAAAATGCCCTGGATCTGTCTGGACACCATAGTGAAAACAATTCCAGAAACATTTTCTCTTTTGATGAGAAAAACAGTGGGCAATACAGGTAGTCCTCGATTTACAACCATCATTTAGTAACCGTTCAAAGTTATAATAGCATTGAAAAAGGTGACTTGTGATTATTTTTCACACTTATGACCATTGCAGCAACTGGTACATATTTTTTGACAGTGGCACTGTCCCAATGTCATGTGATTACCATTTATAACCTTCCCAGTGCTTTCTGACAAAGTCAATGAAGGAATCCAGGTTCTGTTAAGGATTGTACAATTCACTGAATGACTGTTATAAAAAAAGTTGTAAAATGGGGCAAAATTCCCGTAACTTCCTTAACAACAGACATTTTGGGCTCAATTGTGGTTGTAAGTCAAGGGCTACCTGTATGTTAAAATTCTGTCTACTCTCCATTTTAAATGCCGTGTCTTGGTCACATGGCTCAGAGCAGAGCAGGGTGTGCAGTAGTTTGCTTGCTCAATACTTCACAGCGCCTGTTTGTACAAATACAACTGTACATACAAATATATGCAGACACATGGGATGAGAGCAGAAGTACACACACACACATGTTCTCATTCTGTTAAATGGAAGAAAAATCAGAGTCCTCCTATAGTAGCTGCTGATAAAAAAAGTTGGAAAAATTTCAGAAGCCCTACTTTCTATCCTTTCCCTGTGTTTTTAGAAATTGTCCCAAATGTTGTCAAATACCCCGAGATCATTGCATGAAATCTGAGAGCTATAGTATGATTATCAAGGTATCATATGGCTTGGGGATCTCTCTCTCTCTCTCTCTCTCTCTCTCTCTCTCTCTCTCTCTCTCTCTCTCTCTCTCTCTCTCTCTCTCTGACACACGCACACACAGACAGAGTTGGTGTGTGCAGTTATTATTTGAAAACAGACATAAAATTGTATCAAAGTATGCATTGTAGGAGGGGACATGAATTTGTAAAACTCTTGATGTTTAAAAGATAGATTAATTTAATAACAGTAGGGCAATAAATTGTCACTTTCTAATCTTCTGTTTCCCTTTTTCCTATCAAAATATATTTAGGATCGAGTTTATCCAGAACTGCAGAGATTCATGGCAATGTCTGATATGGCTTCATTATCTGTTAGTAAAGATACTCAGTGGGAGAAGGTGATTGCCAAAGCTGCTTCTATCAGAGATATATGCAAGCAAAGGTAAATGTTAGGTTTCATACGTAACAGTCAAACTCAAGGTTCTTGCAGCAATGTCAGAGACAGATGATAACACTGAAACTGGGAAAGGTGAAAATAAAGCTTGGGGAAGCAAGGACACAGTATCATAACACATACACTGTCATATGTTAAATTTGCTTATTTTCTTCTTGGCTTGATGATATGTATTGCTTGTTACTATTAGAGTGTTAACTTTGGGGGGGGGGGCAAAGGTTCAAGGCAAAAGAGTTTTGAGCAATATGGTCAAAGCTTTTGGAGTTGTTCTATTTATACCATAATTTTCATTCTGTCCTCCCAACTTTTTTTCCTTTTTTTCCTTTAAATTGATATATGCTTATCAATTCTAAAATTGTGCTGATTTTAGTGCTGTTGTGTGTACTTGTATTTTTCTTTTGTGGAAAAGAAAAAAAAATCAAATAATGTACTCTTATACTGATAATAATCTTAGTAAGGAGTATGACCTTAGAAAGGGAACCATAACAGTCTAAGAGCTAGGTGGTATAAAACCTTGAATTGGCTAGACTTTGTGTTATCATTCTGTGTCCTTGCTTCCCCAAACTTTGTTCACTTCCCCAAAGTTTGGTTTGACCGCTGTGTATTTTAAAGGAATGCAGTATCATAAACCCAGTCCCTTTCCCCCATCTGCTTTGTCACATGACTCCTTCAATTCATATTCTACTGTCCTAGGTCTAATTTTTTTCAATTGATGCAAGATGTTTCAAGATATAGTATTTGTCTGAAAAATTGGTTAAGATCTAGCTAGATCCTTAATGAATCTGTCATGTCTGAGAATGAAGTCAATTTATTTCATGCCTTTTCCACAAGTTGTGCTGTTACTATTACTGAACTTAATACCATAATGGTTTATAGAATAAGGTTCAGGAGTCAAGCTTACGTTAAACCACGGACAAGTGGTTAGCTTCACACATTATACTAATGTTCTTTTTTTTTTAAATTGAATACTCTAAAGAAACTACATCAGTACACAAGAAAATATGCGAAAGAATAAAGTAATATGATAAAGATGAATAAACCAAGAATTTTAAAATGGCATGGAAGATTATAGCTTTCCTGGCTCCAAACATTTTTTATGTTTTCTCTTATGGTAGAGATGGTGAATTATGCCCTTCCAGCTGTACTTGAATTTCAGGTTCCAGCTGCCCCATCCATAAGAGCCAGTGCTCGGAATGATAGATTAATAATATGTGGATGGCCACAGATTCCTTTCCAGAGACAGAGTATGTATGTATATGTGCATTATATCCTGCCGTTATATCCTGCCTTTATTATTTTTACAAATAACTCAAGGTGGTGAACATATCCAACACATATTCCTTCTCCTATTTTCTCCACAACAACAACCTTGTGAAGTGAGATGGGCTGAGAGAGAATGACTGGCCCAAGATCACCCAGCTGGCTTTCATGGCCAAGGCGGAATTTGAACTCATAGTCTCCTGCTTTCTAGCCTGGTGCCTTAAACTGGTACAGAAGTTGTAGATCTTGAGATAACCATGCAATTATGTTCATTTTTTTTATAATTACATGAAAACATTTGTATTTTGTTAGGCCTTACCAACATGGGGCAGATATGCTGGCTGCAATTTCTCAGGTACTGAATGAATGCACAAAAGCCGACCAAGCCACGCCTGCTGCCTTAGTCTTACAAGGACTTCATGCACTTTGTCAAGCTGAGGTACTGAGTTCAGAGAGCTATTTTTCTCTTTTATGTATTGCATGTTTTGTTCATCGTTCCTTCTAGTAGTTGTTCTTGGAACAAAATCCCATATTTCATTCGTGTTAAATAAGATTCTATTTTCCTCATTCACTAATCTTCTAGTAACTGAAAGTTACTAGAGAGCTGTAGTAAAATTATATTTCAGTCATTAATCGTCTGGCTCTGAAAAGTGTTGTTCTTAATGTATAAATTGAAATTGTGCCTTGAATTTATTTTGATTCTGGTTTTATATTGATGTCTGAGGACCTATTTTCTCCCATGCTATTAGGGGGTAGAATTTGCAGTACCTGTGATATCAATTACAGTATTTAGGTTTCCTCAATTCTTTTGTTCGCTAGTAATATTAAATTGGTTTTGCAGAACAGCAGCAAATGGTAGCTTTGTCTAAAGGTGGGAGAGAAGAGAATATAAGTGAAAGAGGAAAATATTCCTTAGGATTGTGTTACCGTTGGTTATACGGCAGTGAAGATGTTTGGATGTAAGCTGCTATGGCATCTGGGATCCTGTGGCATCTCATACTGTGGATGGTACAGTTGGAAACAAATATAGGGGAGTTTGGAATAATGAAATAGCAGGGTGCTAGGGGCTGTTCCTGCTCTTGATCATTATAGCTCTATAGCTAGAGTTCTATGGCTCGAACTCACAAATGGAGAATGTATAAAAGTAATACAAAGACTGCGGAGCAGGCACTGAATAGTTCACATCCATTGCAGTAGTAGAAATCATTTATTTTCATTGCACGTCCTAAATTATTGAATCAATTTAGAAATAGCAAGTTTCAAAGCCCCACACAGCTCCTCCCACTTCATATGTAGGCATAACTCTGATTTTTTTTTTATGACATCTAGTGAGTTTTTGCAGATGGCTTAGAATTAGAATCATCAGTGAAACATTAAGGTACAATTATAAGCTATAAAAGAAGAAAATGGAATGTTAAAGTTTCCAGTAGCAGATAATATACAGTAGTTAACTAACTAAAATCGCACAATTTTTGACAGTTAAAATGTAAGAACTTAAATGAGTTATATGAAAGCTTTAAAATATGGAATGGAAATATAGTATGGAAAATAAAAAAAACTGTTAGAAAAACTACAAAGCAGAAGACAGTTTAACTACTTCAGGATAGCTTTCTGTAGCTTACGTGTATCATAATCAGAAAACCCTTTTTCTTTTGCAACCATCTACTAGTCTTTGTAGTAGACGTACCAGGAGAACAGCCTGTAAATACAATTTTACATGAGGTACCTCTGATATAAGAGAGATAGAACTCAATTTTTGGGAAGGAATTTAATGGAGAAACACAAGTGCTCGAGGAGACATTTTTGCAGTTGATGCTGAACTGTTGACAAACATCTTTTGGTCATTAAATTACTACAGTGCTGCTGGTGAGGATGGCCCTCAGGTGATGGGAGTGGGATATATGTTTCTTCTGGACTTAGCTTAGAAATGGGTGATACGATGACTCAGTGGTTAAGAGGCTGGACTTGTTGGCTGGAAAGCCAGCAGTCCAGGTTCGAGACCCAAGTGCCACGCAATGGGGTGAGTTCCAGTCCTTGTCCCAGCTTCCTCCAACCTAGCAATTCAAAAGCATGTAAATCCGAGTAGATAAATAGGTACCACTTGCGTGGGAAGGTAACAGTGCTTTGTGCTGGCTACATGACTGTGGAAATGTATTCGGATAGCACTGGCACAATGGCCGTGAAATGGAGATGAGCACTGCTCCCTAAAGTCGGCAATGACTAGGGGAGTAAAATCCGCAGGGACTCCTTTTTTACCTTTAAGTGGAAATAACAGGAACATTGGAGGAAAGAGACCAAAAAGAGAAGTTCTTTTTCTTTTTAGGGAAACTAAAAACTAAAGCTGACTTATCTGGGGTCAGAAACCTAGTTAGTACTTCTATAGGAGATAATTAGAAAATGACAGGGCTGTAAGATATTTTAGGAAGTTGAAAAATATCTTGGGATAGGAGAATGGCAAACTACTTATGTACTACTTCCAAGAAAGCTGCATGGATGTGTCCCCGTAGTCACGCAAAATCACACTCATTTTGAGGGAAAGCATCTATTGAGGGAAAGCTGATGCATTGAATAAATATCTTGGAATTCAAAAAAGCATTTTTTATTAAACCCAGAGCAATGATAAACAGGATTCAGTGCCCGGAGAAGCTAATTGGAAACGGAACTCAGAATTTTAAAAAGAAATACTAAAAACACAGTTGCAAATAATTTTATTGAGAAAAATATGACTAACAATAGAAACTAATGTGAAAGCCTAAAATCCATCCAAGTGTTGAGATGTTTCACGTTACAAATTGAATAACTGAATGAATGAATGAATGAATGAATAAATAAGTCTTTTAGTGAAAGCAAAGAGACAGATATAGGAGATATGTGTTGTACTTTGGATTAAGAGGCAAAAAGATGCTTTGACGCATGTGCGGGCTTCAGTTTGTCTGAACCTCAGTCTCTTATCCTTAAGAATCATTAGAGAATAGATGATGTACTAGATAACTGAAGAAAGCAAAATGCCCATATTTTCAAAAGGGAGTAAAAAGATCTAGGGCAAGGGTGTCAAACTCACCACGCCACGTGATGTGTTGCGACGTATCGTGACTTTTTTCGCATTGCTGAAGCTGGGGTGGGCGTGGCCTCCGCATGATGCAACCGGCCTATGGGCCGGCAGTTTGACACCACTGATCTAGGGAATTACAAATCAAGAAGTCTGGCATTGATAGCTGGGAAGATTCCAGAGTTATCAATCTTGAATACCATGCAGTATTTAGCAGAAGTTAGCATGGTTTTATCAAAACTTGGTCTTGCCAGACAATAATATCACATCATTATTTCTTTTGGGCAACTTCTTTAGTAGGTTATGACAATACCATGGATTTAATATACCTTAATATCAATGAAGCTTTTTTTACAAAATACCTCATGGTGATTTTGTTAGCAAATAAGTTAAATGTGAGTCAGATGGCATGACAATAGAATAGATACATAGCTAAAAATAACAAAATGAGGTTTAACAGATATACTTAAGAAAAAGAAACAGAAATCAAATGCACAGATACAGGATGGGGAACATGCCGTACATGTTGCTACCTTCGAAGAGCATCTGGAAGCTTCAGCTGGTACAAAATTCAGTGGTGGAGGCAGTTACATGCGCACCTAGATCAGTTCACATTACACCTCTGCTCTGTGAGTGACATTAAAGTTTAGGGAAAGGTAGTGAAAAATGATCAAGGAACTAGAAATGGAATCCTATGAAAAAAAATTAAACCCACCGGGCATGAGTCTTGAGTACATTTCTAGTTTCTTGAAAGGATATCATAGAAAAGATCAAGACTGTTCTCTATTATCTCAAAATAGCCGATGAAAGAATAATAGTTTGAAATATGAGAACGAAGATTCCAACTGAATGGAGGAAAATAATGGTAAAGGCCAATTACCCAGAAAGGTGGTTAGGCTCCCAGCAGTAACTATGTTCCCACTAAAAAGCTTCTGTTAGAGTTGGTCCCTCCCCCAGTTCTATGGTTCTGTGATTGTACCATTTTAAGAATGTCTTTCAAGAAGAACACCATAACAATCAGTACTGGAAGTCAATCTTGAATCTGAATCTCACAGAATAACCTGCAACTTTTAAATGCTTTTTTAACTGCAATGATTGTCCTGTACTAAAATACAATAACTTATATGAAATGCAAAACACTGTTCATGAATCATTCATATTACTCCTGAGTATTGAAGACAGCTACTTTTGGGGGGCATTCAAATAATATATCTGTTAATGATTCTTGCAGTATTCTTTGCTTTCCATGTCACACCTGGAAAACATACAAAGTAGTCCTTGCCAGACCAAATTTGTTAAGTCTTTGCAAATCCATTTTTTTTGCCAGCATAATTCAACAGAAGCCAGCATATTTTCTATGAGCCTTATGTCCTGGTCTATAATAGATTTCATGTGGGAACTATTATCATGGAGGCCAAGATTCAGAAATGAAAAAAGCTAAGTTGGGGTGGTGAGTCTGTGTTTATAGTCTTTTCTTCCCTGGAAGCAATTTTGTGTGGTTTATTCCTTGATCCTACATTTATCAGACTTTGACCAGAGAGAAGACATAGAATAAGGTAAAAATGAAGGGAGACCTGACAGAACAGAATAATAAAATGGAAACTATATGATGACAAATTACATGAATTTAACAAGAGAAAAAAAAATTGTTTCTTGGCCATTCTTAAAATAACTTTGCTATTAATACCTGAAGAAATATATTTTCCAGAAGCTGAGTTTCTTTGGGTTGAAAAATCTTTTCCTTGGAGACTAAGGAATCCTCTTATGAGGTTTATTCCATATGCTTCCTGTTAGACAAAGGTAAACATAGTGAAACACATAGGTGTCATTTTAAAAAAGGCAAAGGGGCAACTTTATCTTCATATTATTCAGGAGCACCAGTGATTCTGAATATTTTGAGGAAGAGAATACGTTATCACAACAAAAGATGATACAGACAACTTAGTAATGTGGTTATAATTCACTTTTTAAAATAATCAGGTATCAAATAGTCTTGAATTTGACTAGAAAAGAGAATTATAGGAATTAAAACTTTTTAAATGATTTTAAGAATTCAGGCTCTTGGTACCAATTGACATAACCTTATATGACCCTTCAAAATGCCTCTTACATCTCTTGGATAATAAACCAAGTTCCTATACTTGTTATTAGTGGTATCCTTTTATGGGTAGCATGGCTGCCTTCTAAGTAATAAATTACTAGTTATCAATTTGTTATTAGCTGTTCCTTAAAATCTAGTACAGGTTGTCCTTGATTTACAACCACTCATTTAGTGACCCTTCAAAGATACAATGGCAATGAAAAAAGTGATTTATGACTAGTTTTCCACACTTACAACCATTGCACCATCCCTTTGGTCATATCAAAATTCAAGTGCTTGGCAATTGGAGTGTATTTTTGACAGTTGCATTGCTTGGGGTCATCTGATCATCATTTGTAACCTTCCCAGCCGAGTCCCAACAAGCAAAGTCAAGAGGGAGGGGAGTCAGATTCGCTCTGAGGAAAGAAAGTCCTTGTGGTCCAACAGGCAAGGCTAAAAATCTGAGTTGGTAAACTGTCAGTCAAGGGATAGATTCAAGGGAGAAACAAAGGACAAGGGGAGATGAAATCCAAGGTCCAAACACAGCCAAGCAGGTTCATAGGCAGGAGCTGAATTTTAGATAAGTCCTCGGCGCTTTGTAATGTAAGTGAGCACAATAAGTAAGCCATGCTGAGATTTCATTTGGTGCACAGCTGTACGGCAGTCGTACGTGTGGTCCTTGACTTAAAACCGGTTGCTTAGTGACAGTCCAAAGTTATAACAGACCTATCTTGGGACTTGTTACAACCCAAAATCCAAGTTCCAACAAACCCCTCCCCCCCAGTGCCATGACCAAACCTCGATTACTCAGCAACATTGGCCACATTCACTCTTGTCACAGGGTCACATGACAGTATTTTAAGACAGTTTTGCTGAAAACCGGCACTTCTGATTTTTGGCTAAACTGTGCCCATGACAAATCATTGGTTTGCTTAACAACTGTCACATGTCCAGCTTATTTTACAACCATCACAACTTAAGACTGTGATGGGCAGGCTCCATTACACTCGTTATTCGAGGACTACCTGTATATGATCATGCCAAGCCTCAGGGGAAAAAATACCCCAGTCATGCATTAGTATTTGTACATCGTGGCAAACTGGTAGATCATCACAACACTTAAATACCAAGGGTCAAGAAAATATTGTATAAGGGGACTTTGTTTTACAGGGCTTACAGGTTGTTTTCCTTAGAAAAGTAAAGTACAATTCCCCCCTCCTTCAGTTGGAGTAAAAACAGAAGACAGTATACACAGTATAATTAATCAAAACACATTAACACTTTCTAGTTGCTCAAGGGATTTTTTTTTACTAAACTGAACCATTATTTTTCAAGACCTGTTGATTCTAGTCTGGATTGTCTCTTCTTCCTTCCACCCTGGCTCCCTTTTTTCCTCCTCCTCCTCCTCCTCCTCCTCCTCCTCCTTGTCATTTATACAATTATGAATGCCAGTTTTAGAAATAATGGCATCACATCTAATTTGATTCTCAAAGTATTCACAGTTTTGGCTGAGGTTTGTCAAGTCCTCATTTTTCCTCCCCACTTTCTGCAAAGTGATACAGAATAATGCTCACATAGAAGAGGGTTAGTATACTATAAAATACATTTCAGATCTTCACGCAAGTTAGAATAACTTCTGAATGTACTGTGCTCATATAAACCCACTGTATTTTTTATGGTCTAACAGAAAGGTGTATTGAATTTTATTTTCCTATATGCAAATGGCTTCACTAACAATGTATTCTTCTGTTCGTGACCATTCTCAGCTTTGGCAAGGATAATTAAAGCATTTTCTGGTTGAAAGTGTATATCAAACCAGCGTGTTCTGTTGCACAGAAGCATAAAAAAAGACACTGTCAATAGTCCTGAAATCTGTGACATTAAATCCTTGTTAGGTCTTAGAGATGGAAATGATCCATTCATGCTAAAACAACAATAAAGGAAGGAACAATAAGCACAAAGTTTAAAACAAACTTACAAAGACTGTTTGCACCCTCAGCCTTTGAACGCTGCCTGGCGTTACAAAGATGCTTTCTGATCGGCTATTGCTCCGTTGTGTCAGAACTAATAGGTGCCCCCATATTGAGGCACAAAACTGCTTTCATCTTCTGCGACTCCTAGAGGGTGTTGTGCTCTCAAATAACCGCAATGTACAATTGAGCAATAACTATCCAGACACTGGGCATTTCCTGGGGATTCATGACCGAGAGAAAGAGTTCACTGCGAGTCGTTTATCACAAGACAGAACTGGCTGCTCCCCCAGGAAATGCACCGTACTAAGATGGTTACTGGAGTGCTGTTATTACTTTTGCATTTGTTTACATTTTTTAAAAAAAAATACTTTGGGGGAAAAAAAGGATAATTTTGGTTTCTGTGTAACATGAGAACATCGACAATAGCCGATTCTCAGTTTTGCTGCTATGTTTCATTATTCCGGAAAACGTGTTTTCGCAGAAAGAGCCAGTAAAACATTTGAATTTGAAGTCAAGTGTGTTAAAATAAATGTTATTATAGAAATTTTCCAATATAGATAAAAGCTTCCCTAAAGCTAGCCAGAGTGTATATGATTATATGCTTTAAATTAAGCGTGAATTTTTATATTACGTTCCAAAGATATCTTAATAGCGTGGTGCTGAGATACTGCATTTCTGATTGGCTTCAACTCAGAATGTTGTGTTTAACTTTATGAGATGGCAATGTATCTACACATATAATGTTGCTGTATTAAAAATGACACATTTTTTTTCATGTTGTAACGTCCAATATATTCACTTTCTCCCAGCACATAATGTTTTATTTGAGGCAATAATTACTGTACTGGTGCTATTGAAAAGAGGAATTATAAAAAAGTTTCTTTTTGTATACATTTGCCATAAAAACCAAATAAGGGACACCCATGCTATAAAGCCCTAAACACAAAAATGTGCTTTTAAGAGTGCTGCTAAAATGGTCGAATATGGCACAGTTTTCTACTGATTTTTGCTAGCCCTTCACTTTGTAAGTCTATTAGACTATAACTCGTATAATTTCCAGTCAGTAGATCACTCCCTAGAGTTGTTGGGAATTTTCTGAGGTATACTTCAACACATTCAGAAGGCATGGAAAAAGTTTGTACTGGGTAGACCAATACTATGAATTAAATAACATTGCTTGAAGAGCAATTACACTGGATGAACAGCAATTAAAAGAAGATTTGATCTACTCATTATCTACTTAAAATGCTAAGAAAATTGTATGGTATTGTTCAAAAATAAAATAGCATGTAATTCGATATGTCTTGGTAATAAAAGAAGACCTGGCTTTTTGCTCTCATTTTTGGGTCGTAATACTTACAACCCGATTATGTCTTTTGACCCTTTAGTGTGTCTCTTGTTATTGTTGCTGGTTTATGATAGCATGCTTTATAATTATTTATTCGATTTGGTTTTACCAGTTTCCTGCTTTTATAGATTACATTTTGCTACAAGCTCCTTAGGATAGTGAGTATGGTATAAATAAATATGTATATATAAATAAATGTGCTGCCTAAATCACCAGTGGATGAGGGCTGTAGTTCAATAATACCTGGAGGGCTACTAATTATCATCCTTCCTCCAAATCATCAGTTTCAAGATGTGCAGATCCTGCCTTGTTACCAGTTTGTTCTTTTTCCACCATTAAATGTTACCAACCCAGATTAATCTTCCCTTTACAATTCAGGATAAGATTAGCTGTTCTTTTTCTGTGAAGCTTTTTTCTTTACCATTATGAGTAGTCCTTGACTTATGATCAATCATTAAACAACCTTTCAAACACTTATAAAAAAATTACTTACAACCTGTCCTCAAAGTTATGATTGCCTCTTTTGTAGAGGGCACATGATCCCATTTTGGGCACTTGGCAACCGGCTCACCTTTTCAACTGGTTGCAGGATCCCATGATCAGAGGACCACGATTTGTGATGTTTTCTGTCGGTTCCCAGAAAAAAAGATCCATTTAGAAGAAGGGATTCACTTAACAAGCATCTGATTCAGTTTATGACTGCAAGTGACTCACTTTATGACCTTAATACAAATGGTCGTAAAATTGAATTTATCATGTGGTGCCTTATGACTGCAATGATTTACAACCAATGACATATGCCAAGGTCTACCTGTAATATTCTTTGTATAAAATAAAAATGTCTGGGAGAGACTCCACAACTCTAAATTCAACTTTATGTTATAGCTCAAAATCATCAGTATAAGATAATAAATACCCAACACATTTTATCTTTACAGTATGCAGAATTTAAGTTATATGTTTTCTTTCCTATGGAAATCAGATAAATGGGTATACTTTTCAGAATATATCCCGTGTCTTGGAGGATACTGTATACTATGTTTTTGACAACCTGATTATTAGTATCTCAGCTAATCTGAGATTCTTATTAAATAAATATGAGATGGTTTTTAAAACTGTAATGCTGGAGTTGCAAAAATCATAATCTATCTTTATCCTGATCTTTCTTTCTTTCTTTCTTTCTTTCTTTCTTTCTTTCTTTCTTTCTTTCTTTTCTTTTCTTTTCTTTTCTTTTCTTTTCTTTTCTTTTTCCATTGATTTACTGTATTGCCACAAAATTCCAAGGGCATTTGGAAAAGATCAGTAGCTTTGAAGGCTAGGGAAATTTTGACTTTGTCTGTCATGAACAAGGGGAGCCCAACCACCAGCAGAGATGCCTGGCTGACTGGCTGCAAATCACGATTGGTGAATGAACCCCACTGAGCTGGAAATAATACCGTGACTCAAAGTATGATAATCAATGCTATTATGCTATCTTGGTGAATATCTGTCTTGATTTAGGTTTTGATTTTTTTTTAAAAAAAGCATTAATCTTTTTTTATGGTGTTTCAACTTAGAGGACACTGGAGGCCAGCAGCCAGATGTCACGCTTAAAGTTGCTCTGTGATAAGACCATAACTACGGTGCCTGTTTTTAACTATAAACATGTAAAACTGAGGAACTTTGTAGAGCAGCATTTATGCCATTGTTTAACTAGGATGATTTTATTACAGTTAGTAGACTG
Organism: Protobothrops mucrosquamatus; assembly: GCF_001527695.2. Lineage (NCBI taxonomy): Eukaryota > Metazoa > Chordata > Lepidosauria > Squamata > Viperidae > Protobothrops > Protobothrops mucrosquamatus. The sequence goes on along the minus strand of NW_015387885.1, from coordinate 148,501 downwards.
GGAAACTGTTCTGGAGGAAGTTTCTTCAACTTGATGCTTACTCATCCAGAGCGGGAGTGCTCTAGATGAGTAACCTTTTTAGGGATCAATTTAAAGCTTTGAGACTATATGCTGGAGAAAACTTAAATTTGTTTACAATTAAAAATTCTTTGAAAATTAAACTGCGTTAAGAATTAACTTAATACATTTTACAATATTATAAATTTAATTATAATAAGTACATGCAGTGTGTGTTTAATAATGTACTATGTTATCACATTAAATGATGCAGTTCAACAGGACAATTTAGATAGCTGGCTAGATAAGGTCCTAACCTGCTGATTGTGCATCTGTGCCCTAGAGAACACAGTCCCTCTGAAAGCCATCATTGAGTGTGGTGTTTTGTGGATACATTTATTATTTTGAAAAAGATCAGTCTTTTTAGATAGGGATTATTTGATTAGATGTTGCAATCTAAATGAATATTCCAATTTAATACCAGAATTTCTCAACAAACAATCAAACTCACTTTCTTATCCTCAGTTTTAAGGCAATTATTCCGTTTTCAACATCCATGTAAGAGTGGTATATCTTTTTAATGATGATCAAACATGGATTTTTCAGTCCTACTTTCTGGAGAGACCTATTATTACAGTGGCTTTTTTTAACAATACATTGTTTAACAGTCTAAGACATGGGGCCTGAGAAGAAGAGAAATGAGAGCTTCAGGAATATTGGCATTTCTCTGTTGGATTGTAACATGACTTATGAACTAGATATCTGAAAATGTTGCAGAATAACTGTGAGTAACCCAAGGTTGGCTCCTGTGTATATACTCTACACCAGTGATGGTGAACCTTTTAGAGACCAAGTACCCAAACTGCAACCCAAAACCCACTTATGCATCGTCGGGTGCCGGGTGTGTGTGGCCCATTGGGTGGGCATGGCTATGGTGGTAACGGCAGACTGGGTGGGACTAAAAAGTTCTATCAATTCCAACTTTGCAAGATCTTTCTTTCCCGTGATAAGTTGAAATTGACTGATTGATTGAACCTTTTTGTTTTTGCACACGGCAGCGGAGGCCTAAAGCGAAAAGGTTTTATAAAACCCAGCTGAAGGCCTAGGACTGGGGCGACGGCACGTGTGCCCACAGAGAGGGCTCTGAATGCCACCTCTGGCACCCGTGCCATAGGTTCGCCACCACTGCTCTACACGTATGCACACTCACACACTCACAAGCACACTCTTTTACAGACATTTTTTGTGATTTTTAGTTTGTGTGCTTTCCAATAGCATCAAAAAAGTGTAACTATTTTGCAAAATTAATGTTGGTAATTCCTCCATATAGGAATTCATATTAAGTAGGAATTTCTGGGGACCATGACAAAATTATTCCCAGGTGAGTCAATATGGAATTGAAAGCCTAATGCTGCTAACAAAGGTAAAATATTTACTTACTTGTGACTAATGCTAAGATCTACTCTTGTAGACTTGATCAGTGTCAATATATTGCCATCATCTCATTGGACATGTTTTGGACCTTGATGTAAATTAAAATAGAGTTTACGATCTTAAATGACATGTTTCTAAGATAATAGTCATTTATAAGAATGTATCTAGTTTAATAATTTCTTAATGGTTTTTTTTTGCAACATAAAGGCAGTTGGTATCATTTTAAACTAAAACACACAGAGAAGGCACAGATTCACTATTCTTTCCATTTATTTTTGTTGTGGTACGATACATTGATTAATATTTTTTCCAATTAGCTTGTAAATAAATATTTACAATTTTTCCCAATTTCAGGATTTTTTTTAAAATTTTCTCTTTTGCCTATATACATTCTCCACATGAATTGTTTTATCTGGTTATTGAGATCAATGTTTTCTAAAGTGGAGGTGGAGAAGTGTCATTTTCACTCAACATATAATCAGATTAAGTTTCAGTAGCTGTCAACATGAGTTACACTGGAATTGTCTTCATGGATCCATCTGTTCGTTAAAAGGACTTAACTCAATAGGAGTTCTTAAGAGCTTTATCGTTACTGATTATGAAATGGTACCCCTAAAGTCTTTCTACAGCCGCCAAAGTGGCTGTTTAATTCTGATGCCCAGCGTTTTGATTTTTTTTTTCTAATATAAAATATTGCTATAGTGATTTCATTAACTCATTTATCTTTTCAAAATGAGTATCCCAGGGACAATGTTAACTCATTTATCTGTCCATATAGATATTTGATTCTCCCATTTGGCAGAGGCAATTGCAGCTTTTTTTTTTTACAATTTTGTATATATTATGAAACTGTTTTTGGCATCTACTTCCTTGATTTTGAATATAAACCAGATGTGTAACCCTAATTTAGACACTACTTTGTCTTCTTCCCCTTAGTATCATCTTGCTCTTTTAATTTTGGGAAGGATATTTTTTTTTCCTAGCCAATTTTACTTGTCTGTCAATATTTCTGCTGCCATTACAGCGTAGACTTGAATGATTCATGATAATTGCAGGCAACTGGCAGAAACCTGCAGATATGATAACAATGTCTGAAAAGTTGAAATTCCTGAAGGGAACTTTTATGCATTTCTGTGCATGGACTGACCCCAGGGAAATCCATTGAAGTCTTCATTACAATGGTTTATTCCCTGCAGAGATTGGGGGGGGGGGGGGAGAGGGCCTTCCAGCCTTGGAGAATGCCTTATGGGGAAAAGTAAAGGAGAAAGCAGCTTCAATGGCCAAAAATGTAAATTATTGGTTACTTGAACTATTTCTTCCAGTTATGTTCATACTTAGTATTTATCCAGGTGGCCTAAAGGATGAAGGATATATTAGACAACTTATGAAACACATGTTTCTTGAAAATTTCAGAAACTTTTAGTATGGAATAATATTTTGGGAAAAAAGTAGTGTTAATATTTACTCTATTTACAGTTTTATTATTATTAGATTTTTATCCTGCTTTTTTTACATATATAACTCAAGGCAGTGAGCATACTTAATACTCCTGCCTCTTCCTTTCTTCACAACACAACCCTGTGAAGTAAGTTGGACTGAGAGAGAGTAACAAGCCCTTAGCCACTCACCTAGCTTTCATGCCTATGAGAGGCCTAAGCCTCATAATATCCTGCTTTTTAGGCCAGCATTTAACAACTAAATAGAACTGACTCTCAGCTGATGCTGCTATGATGCATTTGTAATAAAAAAGTGTAAGTCTCACCATTTTAATTCTAGTAACAAAATAACAAGAAATTATACATTAACAATCACATTCTTATGGGGAGGCAATGGGGAAACATCAATATTGAAGTGGGGCTGCTGCTATATTGCTGATTTTTTTTTGTTTAAAAAAAACACTGTTTAGCTTGATCAAAGTGTACACATTGAAGAAAGAAATGAAGTAAAACTGCTTAGCAGCTTAGCCTATAACATTACGTCTCTTAGTAAAACCATAAAACTGAAATGAACATTTTTACAATACATTACCTTTTGGAATCAGCTATTAATGTCCTTGTTTCCTCTATATGTTACCTTGCCATCTATGTTGAATTGCACCTTTATCCACTCTGATGTTCTTCAGATTTGTAAGAACTACAACTTCTAGACTTCCTGGTTAGTAAGGATGTTGACAATACAGTTGGGAATAGCTCAAGCTGAAATCTTTTCTCCGTGGATGCCTTTCTCTAATCAAAATTTTAAAATGTCATATCCTTTGAAATCATATCTAAGGAAGTACTTAGATATAGTAAAGAGTATGTGTTGTCCTTGGCTGAATTTCATACTAAAAGGAGACACCTGTTATAGATCATGAAATACAGTACTTTTAAAACTTGCCCCATGTTTCTAAGATAATGTCTTTTATTCATACACAGCATTCCTTGAAAAAAAAATCTATTGTTCCCAAGATTGCACATTAATTCTTTGCTTCATGGCTTCTTCAGTCCTGACCATGTAATAAAATTCTATTGGGCAGTAGATGGATATATATTTTTTGTGTTTATTGACTTGAGCTGAGATTTCTGTGTTTAAAAATCAGTTGACTTAATAAATGGTATTAATACCACCTTGACATCTAGTAATGCATTGCCTAGTCTAAATGTGCATTACACCTCTCTAAATTATTGCTTTTCTTGAATTTCATTCATATAGCACTCTGGGGGCTCATCTAGAAAACAAACTGCTTCAGCATTGACTTATTAAGCTATAATTTTGAAGCAAGTAGGCGCATGCATGGACACAAGTTACAGTTTTGTTACACTGGAAAACCACTGTCATTATAAAATGGTAGCATATTTCTTTTAAAACAAAATCTTTTAAATCAAAATATGGAGTTTTGAAAATGTATGGATTTAAAGGCTGCAAATTCCATAGGGAATTCTGACATGGTAAAATGTTGAAGCAGAAGCAACTTTTATTGTAGTAGCTTGTCCTGGGTCAATAATGGTCAGGTAATTAGTAATGAGTACAATTAGACTGCCTAAAAGTAATAAATTTTGCCATGAGTGAATATACAGCTCCGTTGATTTATGCACAAATGGGGAGAACACATTAGCATACCTCTGTTATTTGTAAGTTTGTTGATTAGAGGTATATTTATTCAAATCTTTTGAGTTCTTCTAAAGCTGCTTCTTTAGAACCTTACCTCCAATGACAGATGGTGCTCACTTTGTTCAGAGGTTTTTGCCAAAATCTCTCAGTTTTGATAATATGTGCGATGAAAACAATTTCAGACATGATTCACCTTTTTACTGTTAATATTATTGTTTTTTAAGAAAATGTTAATAAACTGTAGTTCTGACTAGAACTTTTTCAGATATCCTTCTCTTAATGGTAAATTGGTATTTTCAACTATAAAAAACTATTTCATCAAAATTGATTTTATATTGTATGTGAGCCAGATTTTGCTGTTTTGTTGATGGATCTTTTCTTATCCTATTTACACAAAGGGATTTTGTATCGCTCTAACAATGATCTGGCAAGGGCTAATTTCTAGCTATGAATAAATATGACAAATTTATGATAATTATTTGATAATTCTTCTTTAGAATAGGCTGCCTAAGTGTATAGCGCTACATTGCTTATCCCTTCTAGTTATTGGGATTTAGGCAACAGTATATTGTCTTGCAGGGCAATAACTGTATTAGATATCCATTCAGAGAATGATGTGAACATGCCTGAGAAAAATGGATTTTGATTGTGCATATGGTATGCTAGCCAAAATGTACCCAAACAGACTGGTATTGCATTTACCATTAGCAGGGAATATTCCATATGGCATAGGAGTGGCTAAAAGTGGTCACCTTGTCTACACCTTTCTAACTTTGGCCTCAAGTTGATCACAGATATGAGAAGCAAAGAATGTAAAAGGACTAAATAAAACAGAACACAATTAACAAGAAAAAAGAGAGGAAGGAAGGAAGGAAGGAAGGAAGGAAGGAAGGAAGGAAGGAAGGAAGGAAGGACAAAAAATTAAAGAGAAAGAAGTAACAGAGATTAATAAAGGTGGTCAGATTTGAAAGAAACTAAAAGCATAACAACTTCAGAAAGTGGAAAAAATGAGCCCTGTTTAAAAAAGTATTATAAGATAGATTAATCTAATAGCATGAATGGAAACTGGACATAAGGAAATTTTATGCCTGGAATATATAAAATAATTATTTTACTGTGTGTCACAATATGGAGTTAATGGAAAGTATAAATGATTATCAAAAGAAGCAAAACTCTGTATAAACAATATGCTCTGGCCACTTTACTCACTTTGTTACATGGGAGGGAGAGTTATACTGTATGTCAGGAGAAACAAAAAGGAAGTTCAACTCAATAGGAGATAGATATTTAATGTGGAAAACAAGAAGTACAGTCAAGAATGGGCCATGAATGAATATGGATATAAAAATGACTAATCAGCAAGGGGAAAAAATGTTGGGTTGGTCTATAGAATTATTGAGGATCAAATTGTGAAACAAAAATGAAAAAAGGATGAATGGGCAATTTGTGGTAGTTGATGAGATCCTGAAAAAGAGAGAGATGAGAATGTTAACAAAGCAAAGGCAATGTATGGGTTGGAAGGAAAGTATGGTTTACAAGATAAAAAAAAGTATGAAAAGTATCGAGTGAGTGCAGTGGTGGGATTCAAATATGTATCAACTGGTTCTCTGTGTGGATGCCACTTCCGGAAGTCCATTCTAGGCCTGGGCAACAAAAAATTAGCTACCGATTCTGCCGACGTGGTGCAAACCGGCTGAATCCCACCACTGAGTGAGTGCTTTGATGTAAACTAGTTCTGGCTGTGTTCATTTTTCTTATTTGGTGCCTTTAATTTCTTTTGCTTACTGTTTTTACTTGTGTTTTGTGTAATGTTGCTTAAATCAAAAGGGAATTGTGTGATGGTGTATATGCATGTCATTTATGCTTTTCAATCCCAAGACATTGGATATAGCCAATCTGTTGAAGCTAAAAAGACCTGGATTTCATTAATACCTTTATTATATCTATGGTAAATATCAGCAGTATAAAATGTACTTAATTTTGGTTAAATTTTAGTCGCTTAATAATAATTGAGTTTCTATCTGAAACATGGCACATCTGGTTTACAATGAGAGCCTACAAGATGTAATTTGTAAGTGCTATTTCTAATCCATATATCATACTGTATATCTTTAAACACATTTTAAACACACACATAGACACACACACACAGAGACTGTGTCATGATAAAGGCTGCTTTTGTTTCTTTATTCCAGGTTGTTTGCATTCGCTCTACATGGGATGCACTCTCACCGAAACTGAGCTGTGATACCCGGCCGCTTATTTTAAAAACACTCAATGAGCTGTTCTCTCTTGTCCCTTCATTAATGGTGAATTCGAGTGAATATGAGGTATGTGTTTCATACTGGCCTATTTTTTTTTAATCCACAATTTTAAATAAGCCAGTCAAGTTAATACTTCCTTGAAGATTGTTTATGTGAAGGCAACCGAACTGCAGAGCTGAGGCAGCGTTCTAATGACATTATTGGAAAGTGTAGAGCCAGATTTTCTTTGCTGTTTTTCTTTCAACTTTTTATAGAGTAGCAGATAATGATCAACCTTGGTGTCCTTCAAAAAAGCTAAGCAGGATTGGACCTCATTAGTATTTGGATAGCACAGCGTTTTGAATTCTCGTGCCCTAGGCAAGGTTAAGAAATATTCCAGCAGAAGGCAGTGGCAAACTAATTGTTTTGTTGCCAGTACTCAAAGGAGACTTTATCTTTACTTTTACGTTAGATGCATTACATACATTGGAGAGTTGAGAATGGGGTCAGACCAATCGCAGAAACTACTCCGGGCCAGAGCTAATGTTTACAGGTATCCTCGATTTACGACCACAATTGAGCCCAAAATTTCTGTTGCTAAGTGAGTTTTGCCCCAAATTTTTTAACACATTTTTTTTCCACAGTGAACCACTGCAGTTGCTAAGTTAGTAACATGGTTGTTAAGAGAATCTGACTTCCCCATTGACTTTGCTTGTCAGAAGGTCGCAAAAGGGGATCACATGACCTTGGGACGCTGCAACTGTCGTAAATATAAGCCAGTTGCCAAGTGTCTAAATTTTGATCACATGACCATGGGGATGCTGCAATGGTCATAAGTATGAAAAATAGTCATAGGACACTTTTTCAGTGCTGTTGTAACTTTGGTCACTAAACAAACTGTTGTAAGTCAAGGAGTACCTTGATAAAATCAAGATCATGTGAAGTATTAATACCACTTTACAATGCCTTGGTAAGGCCACACTTGGAATACTGTATCCAGTTTTGGTCACCACGATGTAAAAAAGATGTTGAGACTCTAGAAAGAGTACAGAGAAGAGCAACAAAGATGATTAGGGGACTGGAGGCTAAAACGGTTGCTGGAATTGGGTATGTCTAGTTTAACGAAGAGAAGGACGAGGGGGGACATGATAGCAGTGTTCCAATATCTCAGAGGCTGCCACAAAGAAGAGGGAGTCAAGCTATTTTCCAAAGCGCCTGAAGGCAGGACAAGAAGCAACGGGTGGAAACTAACCAAAGAGAGAAGCAACCTAGAACTAAGGAGAAACTTCCTGACAGTTAGAACAATTAACCAGTGGAACGACCTGCCTCCAGAAGTGGTGAATGCGCCAATACTGGAAGTTTTTAAGAAGAAACTGGACAGCCATTTGTCCAAAATGGTATAGGGTTTCCTGCCTGAGCAGAGGGTTGGACTAGATGACCTCCAAGGTCCCTTCCAACTTTATTATTATTATTATTATTATTATTATTATTATTATTATTATTATTATTATTATTATTATTATTATTATTATTATTATTATTATTGTATCTGCTATCATTTCATGGCTGAGTAGTGATTAAAACTAGAATGGACTGTGACGAGCTGAAGGTTTTTATGATCATTTTGTTAAAATTGAAAGTCTGGCACTTTCGTGGAACTATTGAGGATTTCTTAATAAGTTATTAAAAAGGAATCATTTTTAGAAAGAATCAGTCTAAATAGGCATTTGCCCTTAGTTTTCTCATTGGCTGGAATATATTTACTAGTTGAAAATTACTTTAATTTTAAATAGTTTTGTTTGCCACAAGTAAATAAACTACGCCAGATTAGACCAAAAGCTTATCTAGCTCAGCATTTTATTCTAAAGAAGCCATCCTAGATACTTTCATAGACGCAATATGAATGTATTAGCACTCTCTCCTTATGTTGCCTAGCAACTAGTATTCAAAAGCATACTGCATTTTATAAATAATCTGCAAGTAGCTAGGTGGATAACTGTATTCTGTACGAATTTGACTGTTAAATGTCTAACAGATTCCAAATGTTCATTTTGCTATGCATGCTATTTCCTTCTTGAGGTGGTGAAAACCTCCAAATAATTTAACCTTTTGTAACTGGGGAATTTGTACAACACTGTAATCATTTGGGTGATGCTTTTCTGCATTTCTCCTGCCTGCATTTTTTAAAGTAAATGAGCAAAATTGTACTAATGCTTTACAATTGAACCAAATCTTGTAAAAGTGGCAGTAAGGTATTCAATTTATTTCATAAAATGCCAATCTAATGTGAAAGAGTTATGAAAAAGACAAATTCCATTTTAGACGCCTATATAAAATTTGACTTTTTAAATAGCAACTGTCTCATAGGTAGATATTTAAATTGAATTAACTATTATAAAATCAGGGTAGTTTTCCTAGTCTATGAACATAACCTATATACAGATAATCCTCAACTTACAACCACAATTGAGTCCAACATTTCTGTTGCTAAACAAGACTGTTAAATAACTTTTTCCCAATTTATGACTTTTCTTGCCACAGTTGTTAAGTGAATCACTGCAGTTGTTAAGTTAGTAACCTGGTTAATAAGTGAATCTGGCTTCCCCGTTGACTTTGTTTGTCAGAAGGTTGCAAAATAGGATCACATAATCCCAGGACCCTGCAACCATCCTAAATACATGCCTGTTACCAAACATCCTAACGGTCGTGTGAAAAACAGTCATGTCACTTTTTCAGTACTGCTGTAACTTAAAATGGTCACTAAATGAACGATTGTAAGTTGAGGCCTACCTATATAGAGTTAAGCTGCAATTTGTTTTGTTTTGTCACGATGTAAATAAATTATCTTAAAGCTGAGCAAATAGGATGATTACATCCTTATATTGAAGTTCATTGGGTCCTGGATCAGCTACTTTACATTGCAATCTCTTATATCAGGAGTCCCCATATCTCCGGGCTGTGGCCTGCTACTGGGCTGTGCCCTATTGGGAACCAGGCTGCTGAAGTGGCGGGCAAGCACACGGAATTTCATTTGTGCACGCACAGAATTTAGGTTGCATGCGTGAAACCATTCCCCTTCACCGTGGAAGCCGCCGGCGCCGGTCCGTAGAACCAAAAAGGTTGGGGGACCCCTATCTTATAATACTCCATAAACGTACATTCCGAAGAGCTTGGTAAAAATCCAGTTAAATATTGAATAAATTCTAGTGCTATATTTTCCCTATCCCCCCTCCATTTGCTCTAATGAGCAGAAAGGTGGTTCTGTTAGGGTCATTTGGCTGTATCTTTTATTCGTATTGCACATGCAGTTGCATATATTTAATATAATTATTCTGTCAACGAAAGACTGAGCAGAATGTTTTAATAGGTAACTTCTATGCTTCTAAAAGCATTTAAATCTGTTTACAGGGCTGAAATTGTAACGTTGAAAATGTTTTTTGAATTGCCTCTTTAAGAGTACTTAAAGGTCAACCCCTCCCTCCCAACCTGAAATGGTGCTTTGCATTTTTATTATACATCATTGAATATGGGATCTTGAATATAATTTTTGACCTTTGAAATTTTCTCAGTAAGTATAATAAGGACTATTAGTCTTCACTTTGGAGCCAGGTAAATTGCCAAAACCTTTCTTGTTATTTTAAATTAGGCTCCAGTGGCCGCTTAGAAATACTATTCCCTTGTTACTACCTCAAATAAACTGCTAATCCATAAATTCCTATCTTGGTTTATTCTATGATGTGTTATTTACCTCAGTTTTCTATCATGTTTCTTGATAAAAAGAACCTTTCTGAATTGGATTTTGTTCTCTCTCCCCCATTTGATGTTACAGAAATTTAAAGCTCAAGTTGTCAGTTTCCTATGGAGCCACACACAAAGCAAGGTAAGATACTAGAAAATGAACTGGCTTTGGCCAAATACTGGCCCTGCATAAATATTTTCTGCGTTGCATTAAGCACCTAGTTTCTCTGTCCAATCCTACATTTTTTTGATAATATATTGTAATAGTGGATATGTGACAAAGAAAATCTTTTTTTCTACAAGCACTGCATATCTTCCTAATTATTTATTTTATGCCCAGTTATGATTGATCAATGGCATTGATAAACACCCCCACATATCGTCAAGACCACAGAGAGGTCTTGAGTAGTAAAATCATAGTAAATGAACTGTGTGGTGGTATGACATGTAACAGGCAAGGCACCCTTCTTTATTTCTAAAACATTTTACAGTCAGGATATAAAGCAGTCAATTTATATTTTGACATTTTTAATCATACCATTAAATAATATCTCAGATGTTTACTCCAAAGTCTTACTATAGTATAACTACTGCAGAATAATACAACTTATGTGCTGTAAAAAAATAGGTTTGTTCAGTAATTTTGGGTGATGTGATATTTAATGTGCACTATTTGCTTTTAGCCACAAGGTTCAAGACAATTTAGAACGTGGCCTACATTCTCCACTTGGAAAATCAATACTACATTTAACATAATATATAATATACAGTATTATATATAATATACAGTATTTTTTTCCTTATCCATCCTTATTTGCAGTGATGTGATGGCAATATTTTTCTTTAGGATTCTCTTGTAGCTATCTCTGCATATAAATCTCTCTCTGAATTTCGTTCTGAAGAATACACCATCCTCCATCTTCCTGAACAGGTAGATCTTTCTTACTTTAATTATGGGTGAGTGTTGTAATCATTAGGAATACAAAACAGTGTGGAAAGAGTGTCCAATCCTTGCTTGGACATTCAGTAATTCATCTGATCTTAATAGGAAAAGGCTCTATAATTGCTACTCCATCTCCTGTATTACAGTATATTCCAGTTGCCTGGACTCACATCCTTCCACCTGTTGCAAGTGGGAGTTTGAAAGCAAAGAGCCTTTTATAATAATATTAATACTGATTTTATGTAATGTAACATAACAAGGTACAGTATTAGTTAATATAGAAAAATGCCTATATGTTGGGTTAATAGTAGTATTAAAATTGTCACATAATAAAATTCAGCAATAAGTTAAAGGACTAACTGGAATAGTAAACAATATTACAAATTTATGGATGTTCTGTTTATAGGGTCCTCTAATTTACATGGTTTTGTGGTTTAAAATGTAGTATGCAACTGCGTAAAATAAACATTTCCATAAAGGAACTCTAAAGGTGATTCTGGTAAAAGTTAACACAGGCATGACGATAAAATAAAAATAAACCTTGCAACTCTAACCTGATAACCACAGGTATGCCGATGGTATTATCCCATTATGAGGGTTATAAATATTCAACTGCCTGTACGGTGGGTTTCTGTTTATAATATGAATGTGAATGACCCTAAATATATTGTACATCATTTTTAGCTTTAAAAATGTTCCTGGGTACTCTTGTACTCCTTGGAATCTTAGTCTTAATTTTAATCTTAGTCTTAGTGAGTGTTAGGGTTCCCTATGGAACAATGAAGATAACAGAGACAAACACTGCCTTTCCATCCTCTTGCCCACATTTTCCTCAATATTTATTTTATTCAATTTGACTTAGGGCCACTTGACTCCAATTGACTTTAGGCGGCTCAGAGCATAAAAGCAAAAGAATAGCATGGAATCTTATGAAAAGGACATAATGTAAAAAGATGCCAACATTGATCAACCATACAAAATTATCAGTTGCTCACAAGGGGATCCAACCACTCTAACCCAATACCAGGTCTTTAAAATTATTGCCACAATCTTCTTTAATATCTGTGTTCATCAAACTCCTGTGGAAAAAGTTATGAATTTGTATTACTTTGTATATGAAACGGCTTATAATTTTTTTTAATAATACCCTTTGTATTGATGTTATGACAACAGAATAAAAAAGACATACAGTATTTCGTGTCTCCAAATCTATAACAACCTCTCCAATAACCATGAAGTCTGGGAGTGATGTGAGCTCTAGTTTATCATATTTAAAAGCATCAAACTGAGGAAGGCTGAAGTTTAGTTGCCTCTCCTTTCAGCTGACTTAGGGAAACTTGTTTTCAGTTTTTGAAGTTCGATTCTGTACAGCCGATTGCATGCTCTCTTTTTTTTCATGGTTTATCATGCATACAGGCAAGACCAGAATTGGATCAACAAAAAATGGACATAGAGGAAGAGGAGGGGGAGGAAGAAGAAGAACCAGATTTATCTGTACCTGGCCACTCATATATCAAATTGTTGTTGCTCACTCCTCTTCCTGTCTTACAAGGTACAGCATATTCATAAAAGATGATAATTTACTTGTATAATAAAGTTGTTTTAAAACTTCATAATATCAAACACATCGTTTTTTAAAATGGTTTCTAAAAGGTCAGTTTGAAAACAGCGCTTTTAGTGACTGTTCAGAGTTACAACGGCACTGAAAAAAATGACTTAGGACCATTTCTCTCACTTACGATCAAAATTCAGACACTTAGCAACCGACTGATATTTATGACTGTTGCAGTATCCCAGGGTCATGTGATCACCTTTTGTGACCTTCTGACAAGCAAATTCAGTGGGGAAGCCAGATTCGCTTAACAACCATGTTACTAATTAACAGTTGTAGTGATTCACTTAACAACTGTGGCAAGAAAGGTCGTAATGTTGAGCAAAATTCACTTAACAACTGTCTCGCTTAGCAATAGAAATTTTGGGCTCAGTTGTGGTTGTAAGTCGAGGACCACTTGTATGACTAAAATATACCAAGCAATCATGCTGTGAAGAAATGAGGTCCAAGCAGTAATCATCTTCACACATACCCCTTATCAGCTTGCAGAGGTATTTGTTTTATAAAGTTGGCGAGCTGGAAATGGGACATAGAGTTGAAGGAGGCAATAAGCTCAATTCAGGTTTGATGTTTCATGAGTGAATTGAAATAGAGTTAGGGTGGAAGCTTAAGATGGATCTTTAACTTTTGTTTCCAGTTGTTTAGAAATCAAGCACAAACATGTATTCCTAATAAGTTTTTATTTACATGCACAGCAGAATTGCAGCAAGGGTCTTAAAGGGAAACTTCATTCTCTTATGGGAAAAACACAGCCGCAACTTGTGAATCTGGAACCGAATCTAATATAAATATTGTCGTGGTCCATCTCAGGGCCTGGTTTTCAGCTGATTCTAACCTGTGTGTGATGAATGTGCTTATATTTGTATGTGTGCGGAAAAAGGTACCAAGTGTTCAAGACAATATTTAGCCAATAGAATTCCTAACAATAATCCTAACCTTGGTGTCATTTATCAACCTGATCTTAACATTAAATAAAGAATTCCAAAAGTTTACTATAAGAAATAAAACATCTGTGGTGTTAACAGAGGAGCTGTTGGTATTTGCAGTAAAAAAGAGGAATGCTAAATAGTTTGGCTTAAATAGTTATAAAAGAAATTATTCTGGATAACATTTCTAAGTAATGTCCATTGGAATGTCTGGATAAGGAGTTTTTTTTCCTCTGTTCCTTTATGTAGATAAAGAAAGGCTCCTACTATTAAATTGTTTTATATGAATCTGTGTCAGTTGTCCAAAAATATGTAGTTAACGGGCAAGTAGTGCCCCTCAAAGGAATGTTTGACAAATCCTGTTTCGGCAGTATGAAAAAAAAATGGCAAGAAATAACCAAAGTATTCTTAAATAGAATTCTTAAATAGATCTATTCTTACATAGATTTAGTTTTATGGTTTTGTTAATTTTTTTGATCTGCTAGTAGATTTGAAAACTTGTCCTCGTCTTCCTATAAATAATGGACTGCTTTTTCCGAGGCTTCCCTCTGGCTGTTATTAACACAAACAACAGGCAGGAAGAGGGGTGGGAGAATGGGTAATGTTCAGGAGAATAGATGGAATAAGAAAAGATTGGAGGATAAAACGCCAAGGCATATCAGAGTCTGACTGGATTTTGTTAACTGATTTGTGACACTTTGTGTATGTCTGGCTTGCAGGAATGAGTATATGAATAAGTTTTCAGTCAATACTAGCTCCAGTTTATAAGATACAGAGCACTGTATCTGTTTTAAGAAAACTGTGCAACGGATCCACCCAGCTAATGAGAAACAGTTGTTTATAGGTTTCCCTTTGAGGGAAAAATTGTAATTTCTCATTATATAATAAAAAAACACGTATAGATTGTTAAACCTAACAAATGTTGCCTTACTTTGCCTATTGATGAAGCAATGACCTGCTGTAGTCCCTCTGACTTCGTTTGCCCTTGCATTTCAGTTTCCCAGTTATAACAATTGTTTAAAATTTCAGCAGTTAACGTACCATCAAGCCCCCAGCTTTGCTATCCTGGATCAACCTAACCGTGTTGCATCTATTTATTTTTCAGTATCTGTCTTGGAATTGTTTTATTTTAAATCACATCAAGCATGGTGTAGCTCTAGGCTGGGATTTTTTTTGGCTGATGTAAGGTAAAAGTCACTTGTGTTGTTTCAAACTGGAGACCTCGTTCGTATGGTCCAGACAAAGGGTCCATTGATCAACATATAAGACATTTTGGGCTGTTTGTTTTTGTTCCTGAGCTGGAACATCTGACACCATTTATTGAAGGCTTCCTGAGGTGACATTTTGAGTGAGAGGTGAATATGAAGTCTTGCTTAGGAGCTACAGAAACCATGACCTTGAAGCTGCGGTTGAATATGGAGTTACCACTTATTTCAATATAACATTCCCAGATAATCGTCGTGGTTCTGCTTTGGTTGGGTGGTTCTGGTTTCTCCAGTCAATCACCTTTTGTTTTCTTTCTTTCCCCTCACTGCCTTTTCACTTCTTCCCCTCCCCCCCTCCTTCAGCTTTCGAAGAGTTTGCAGCATCACTTGTGAAAGAAGAGATGGCTAACATGCCTCGTGGAATATACCATTCCGCACTGAGAGGTAATGCTGTGCGTTCAGACCATGGGAAGACACTATCAAGTGTTCCAAACTTTATGCTGAAAATGCATGAAAGGAACAAGCAGCCCGGACTGAAACCTGGCCTTGCAGGTAAGTTTCCCTGTGGACCTTTATATGGTAAAGATTCTTGCAATGCCCCTTTTGTTTTCCTAATGACTTTATTTTTATGTCACTCAGAGAGGCATTTGTAAATTTAAAACATTTAAATGTCACAATTGGCATAACTTGACATTCAGAATAAATACCATGTATGCCTTGCGTTTACATCACTTTTTTTTTAAAAAAAATAAGGAACAGGGCACAATCACCCCCAGTAACGCTGTCTACCAAGTATTCCTAGTCCAATGCTCTGATTACTAAGAGCGGGGATTTTAAAAAGCCACAGCAAAATTTTAAAAGCCTGAAAAGTAAGGTATTTGAGTAGCTTAAAAGCCTTAAAACATATTGTACGTAAAGCATTCTACAGTTGAAGTGCCACCCAAAATAATCTTCTAGTTTGTTACCTATAAAGCTTATAGGATTTGGTTACTTGAGGGACCGGCTAGCCAATTTAATCCTATAGGGTTGGCACGCTCTGGATAGATTAAATTAAATTAAATAATGTCATCTTTTAGGACCCTGGAAGCATACAGTACTTCTCTGTAGTAGCAGTTGCCCTCTGGAATGAAGTTTCCCCTGAGATCGAGATGACCCTGCCACTCTGCTGTTATTTAAAAGAGTGCTGAAGACCTGGCTCTTCATCCTGGCCATGTATTATCCAATGGACAAATTATTAAATATTCCAATGGCATCTAGTGAAGGTTGTAAAAAAGCAACATGGTTCATGAGAATAGGTAGATAATAGGTAATTTTTTTTGTAACAAAATATCTTTGGGAGATGATCAAGCTTTCCTCTTGTGCCCATGTTGACTTGATATAGATCGGGTTTCCAAGTCCATTCATGGATGCATTCTAGAATTAATTTGCTATAAGAAAAGTGAGTCTTGACCCTCTTCTACACCTTGAAAAGAAGAAAAAGAAATTCTGCTCTCCATACTAAGCTAATTAGGTAGACTAGGCCACGATCTGTTGGTGCTTTGGTAAATGATACACTGAAAAGAAAATCGGTAATTTGCATCTTCCCCCTGGCCTTTAAGAAATAATTACCAATTTTTTTTTCTGAAATCCCAGTTTTCAACTTTTCTGAATGACAGCTTTATGTAATTTTCCAATAATGTTAACATATGTTTTTGGAACATTTATCAGCAATTTAACGCATATATAAACACTTTTTTCAGCTGGCATGTTACTAAGTTATGATCTTCCAATCCATGTGGGCAAAGATGGAAAACCTATCAATCGGTTTTTAGCCAGCAGGGGGCGAAACTTCCACCAGATGTTTATTGCTCTCATCCATGAGGTAAATGGCGCCATTCTCCTCCTTTTTGTATAACCATTCAAAGCATTTATTTCCCTACCTGAGCTTCCATTTGCTTATATTTAATTATGAAATGGTAGCTGCAAGCAATGTGCTGTCGTAATTTGCTCTTAATTAAGTAAACTTAAGGAGGATGGAAAGCATAAATTCATCTAATGAAATGCTCTCTGAGTTGAAGTGTTTTCTCTAAAACATTATGCAATTCAGAGCATCAGAGTTTTATCTTCAACTCTTTTAAACAATTTTGCTTAAGCAGCTGATACCACTGACAGTTCCAGGCTTGCCTGAAAAACAATTAGGGGATGGCAATCTATGGAGTCATCCATATGCCTTGTTACCACTGTATAATAATAACAACACAGTATATCTCTTCGTTGTGCTCAGCATCCTAGGATATTATATTAATATAACTGATTTTTGTGCACTAAAGTTTTATAAACTGAAGCTACAACTTTCGTGCATGAAATATGATTTAAGGCAGGGACAAAAATAATACGAAAAGGATATATAATTAAATATAATGCTTATACCACTTACAACAACTGATTTTCAGAAATTGCAGAGAGCAGATAGAAGAGTATGAAAGCATGTGAAGGGTATGTTGGCATTTCTGTCAGATTGCATCAAACTGCTATATTATTGGTGCTATTTTTATAACTGGAGGAAGGTTCTGAGCAAGCTAACTATGTAAAATTATTTCCTGTCTGTTCTGACATTTGAATGGCAGCTGGGTTGCCAGGAAGAATTTACATCTATCTCTATTTGGATAATGGGTACTCTGCAGGTTAAGGAAGAGTTACTGAAGACTATTTTGAATTTTACTCAACTTTATGAAAGTAGACAAACTTTTGAAGAAGAGTTTCTATTTTATTTTATTTATTTTATTTAATATTTCTTAAACTGTAATAAATATTAGAGCAGCTTGTGCCACCCAGAAAGGCTGGAAATGTAATTCTCAGGATCCCATAAATTAGCCACCAAGCCTGAAAATTCTTAGAGTTGTACTTCTGATAATTTTGGAGGGCACAACTTTGTGAAGGCTGCATTAAATAATTGTCACTCCATTTCTCCCATTGTTTTTTCAGAACGCACAGCGCATGATAACATAATCGCATTCTAAATTTTACTATTCTCTTGTCATTGATTCTGAGATAGGTCTAAAGAATTCCAGGTTCAGAAGCAGTAATTAAATCTGTAACCCTGCAGAATGCTGGGCTTATAGATCATTAAGATGCAACATTGCAACTATTCTTCTGAAATTACTATTTAAACACAAAATCTAATCCAGTGACTCTTCTCTTACATCTTTATGGGTTTATGAGCAATTCTGATGTAAAATAATGCAGAGATCAGCCTGAGATAAAATACGTACTTTAAAAAATCTAAATAATCTGGCATAGGGATCTTGCTTTCGTATTAACAGCACCTATCACTTCTCAGTTTTCAGCTAAAGAGTGTAGAATTTATTCCTGTACTCTGTCTGTTTTGACTAGCTTGTACAGTACTCTAAGTTCTAACTTTCTTAGTGTTCATACTTTCCTGGATTATTGAAAGATGTCAGTGGCTCAGCTTTCCAACTCCATGTACAGTGCTTGGATATTAGTTCTCAGTCATTAGTAAAAGCCATGTGGCCTCTTTTTCTTGGAGAATCCACTTCCCTATAGGATTAATAATTAGGTTCTGAAAATCTGTCTGTTTTGTTACCTCTTCATTAAACCTCACTTCACAGAGCCAAATTTCTGACCATCATCAGTAGTTCACTTAGAATAATTTGAAAGTATCTGTTTCCCCATATACTTAATATTTTATATAGTCCTAAATTGACTTCTGTTAAGATTAGCAGAAAAGATTATTTTTATGTTGCTTACAATGCTTTTGGTAGAAAAATAGCATAAAAATAAGTTTGTTTCCTGATTTATTTAATTTATGAAAAGTTTTGTATCTATTAGGACAAGGCAACTGACAGCACCAAAATATAATAGAGAATAATTGAGAAGTAATAAAATGGAAGAGTGAACATTAAAATAATTGTAAAACAATGTACAGTCCTGATTGAAAATATAGGTGTTAACTCTGTTGTTTGAAAGCAGGCGAAATAAATGGAAGAACAATACAACTCTTGATAAGTGTGTTCCCAGGCTTGGATGCAATGTAGGACTTTGAAATTTTTGTTTGTTTGTTTGTTTGTTTATTTGGCACCCGTCTCATGTCAAATGACTCTGGGCAGCTTACAGCATAAAAGTGAAATGAAAACCTTGATTTCTGCTCAGGAAATAATTGTCAATTGCTTGTAACTGCAATAAAAGTTTAAAACCTGCCCCTGGATGAACCTGTTAAATTTTTGACCATGGCAAGATTTTTCTGCTACACGCCAGACTCCTCCTCCACATTATGTACTTCAAATAGAAAGGCAAGGAGATAAACTAAGTTAATACTTAGCAGTAATAGGAATTAGCTAGCAGTTGATGAATTCCAGAATGAAAAATAAGCTCCAGTTCTTGGATAGTGTTTTTGCTTACGAATAGGGCTAGTTAGAAGGATTATTGGGCTCTAGATTGCTAGCTTCAAAAGGAAAACCAAAACTTATTTTAAATATAATCAACTGAATAAATCTGTCTGATTCATCCAAAATGTTTTATTAATTGCCTTGAACTTCTGTGTAGTCTTACACTCTTCTCTTTTTCTATAGGAGATTCTTTTTTAAGAATCACTTTGAACTGTGAGATGGACGGAAAATAAATTGATAATAATAAATCATTTTTTTACTACAAACTCATTTTTTTATTTTCTATCAACCACAAAAAAGATCTTTCTTTTCTCCTTCAGAGTTTGGAATATATTTTTATCTTACAAAAAGAAATATCTGTATTCTATTTCATAACTTCAAGGCTTTTGTTTGTTTCATGTGGTGCTAAATTTCCTTTTGGCTTGACAGGCATTTTAGAAATACACATGTTTGTGTTAAATTTGAATCAGAGGAAAAATAAAAAATTGAGAAAATAATGAGAGAGAAGAGTGTTTTGCATATGCTGTTCTAAGCTTTGGAAACATCATTCATAACTATTCATTTGTGTGGTAATTTTTCTGTAGGATGCAAGATGTTAAGATGAAACCTTGCTCCTGATATAGCTTAATAAAAGTTATTTGAAATGGTAATTTCATTTTCAGAAACAATTTTTTCTTTGGCAAAAAAGAAGTAGCCAGCTTTCTTGCAGCTGCAGGTACAATATTTGCAAAATAACATTTCACTTCTACTGCTTTTCTTGATAAAATAACAAATGTGTCTAATTGAATAAATGAAAGGCAAAAAAAGAAGGAATATGTGTTTTTTTAACAAATGGGTACAGTGGGGTCAAATAATGCCACATTAGAAATATTTTGAGAAAGGCTCTCAGTTGATTCCTTAATTTGAAAGATTTAATATGATATCTCTGTGCCAATGGGAGTCAGCTCTCTGCCATTTTGGTATTCTTCATCATTGTTAAAAACTGTAATGCTTTATTTTACAAGATTTAAATACTGCCCTAATCCAAACATTCTGGCCAGTACACACTACAAATTATCTTTCATCCTTTTCCACATGAATAATACGAATTTTGCATTTTGTATGGCATTAGTTGTGAAGCTCTAATGCCTTTGGACACCAGGAATCAACAGCCTAGAGCTGTCTGGATCTTGGGAACTTTATTTCTGATCAGCATTAGTAAACATGGCTTATTAAGCAGTGTAACACCCAAAGAAGAACAAAACTGCCTATCAGTTATATGCAATCAGTTCAGGCAACTAACATCTGCAAGAAAACAATCAAGTTGAGAGAGCACCAAGGACTCCACAGATTAAACAATGCTTGTCGAGTTTTCTCCCAAAAGGAAGTGTAAGAACTGAGATTCCAGGAACAAGTCTAGCACACTGATGTGGGAGTTGCTGACAGATACCCCATGCTTCCTCCTTGCTACTTCATGATAAATAACTTAAGCCTCTAAAGATGTTTTCACACAATTCCTAGAAGCTCCAGCCTGTGTGGAAGGTTTTGGAAATGCTGAGAATTACAGTACAATAATATGTGGAGGGGCTCAAATTCCTAAAGTTTTTTTAGTCCCTCTGAATACAATGTTTTCCTTTAGTCTACATAATAAGCTCCTTTTGAATTCATATAGGTAACCATTTTTCAGATATTATTGCATTGATGCCTTTTAATTATAATACCCACCCACACCCACATATGCATACACATACACATACTTTCTTAAGATAAAATAATTCTATGATATGACAGCTTTATCATTATTATTTCATAAGAAACCCATTCAACATGTTGCTTTTGGACATGAATTATTGTCCTTTATTTATCAAAACATCTATGTAGAGGTTTCTCATGTCTTAATTTTTTTTAGTGTTTTTCTCTTTTGTGAAGTTCTTTTATTAGTTCTGGAAGAATTTATTAAGGAACTTCTTAATTTTACTTGCAGAGGAGAATCCATAGGGTGTGCTTGAACGATACTCAAAAGTTAATTTAGGAGCAGTTAAATTAGTTCTTTTCAGTATGTAGAGTTTTGTAGCTGGGATTGGAATGTAAATTGCATGCAGAGAAGCTTATAATAGTTACTTTCTAAATGAATTTTTAAGTGGCGTTTTTATTAAGAGATGCATCTGAAGACACTATTTTCAGTGAAAAGTGTAAAACTAAAAACTACTTTAAAATTATGTTTTGTGTTTCTTGGGCATGTACAGTAAATAACGGATGTCAGTGTAAGGAAGAATGCTCATGTTATATACAAACCATATGGACATATTCACACAATGAATGAGATATTTTATCTAGTGAGCATTTAAGCTTGGCTAACATGGTTAAATATGTGTGAAGAGCATATGTATGTATCATGTTTACATACCCATATCCAACTGATACAATAATCATTATCAGATGTAGTTATTTGGATAATATTTGTTAGGTTGTACAGTGTCTGTCAATAGGAATTGCTATAATATATAAAGCATATTTCACATTGTTTAGAATTTATTTTCTGTTAAAGACAGACATATGGTTGTATCAGTAGAAATCTGTTTGAAGTTGTGTATTCTTCACATTCCTGTAATATTTTTTTTTTTAGAATAACTCTATAGCTCATCATGTAAGTCTTCCCAAAGTGCTAACTTGCTGTTTTATTGTTTGGTAAATAAGTTGTGGCAGTGCTCCTTAGAAAAGAATATTCCAATATCAGTATATTTTTTGGTCAACTATTCCAATTAGGGGTGCCTTGAAAGGGTCTTCAAAGAACCCTCCTCTGTAGCTTAGACAAACCAACAATTATCTTAATATGTTTCAGCAGTTACAAATCATCATTTTGAGTAGTTTCTGTCCTCTCAGTGAGAGTTTGATTAAGAGACACCTGAGTTCTAACTTGTCGTAAAGTAGTTGGTACCGGGGTCGATATTTATAGTTGTGTGCAAAAGTTAAGACACCCCTGGTAAACAGAAGCTGACCCAGTCAGCTTCACGGTAGAAAGTCAAACATGCCATCTTTCTGCAAATTTGAACACATACAGTGCTCACTATTTGTATGTAGTTGCTTACAGATTCAGAATAAGAAAACATTGAACATAGCAGGTGTAAAATTTGAATATGCTTTTGGTCAATACTATGTAATACCTCCTTTGGCCGAAAGATACAATGAACAATGCCATAGATAAAAGGTTCCAGAACAAGTAGTAATACCTGTTTTATGCTCAACATTAATTACCTTACCAAGAGGTTCAAGATTGTTTCTGTCTCCAAATCAGAACTGAACTCAGATTAGAAAGGATCCAAACAACAACAACAACAACAACCCAAGAAGTTTGTTATATCACTGCTTTAGAACTTAGCAAAGATTGTGACTTCTGGACAAAAAAAAATGGTGGCCTGAAAATGGCTCTGGGAAAAGTGGAGTCAATGCTGTGGCAAAGAACGAAGAGCTGTCATGCAGGCTGCCTCTCTGAATCTCCGCAGAAGTTACAGCCTGAGGGGTTTCACAAATAGTTCTGGTTGCTTCCATCTGATAAGGGCAGAGAGTGAAACAAAACTTAGGTCCCCCCCCTCATTTATAGTTCAATTCCTTAGTATTTTATTTATTATTAGTTGTTTATTTTTATCAGGAAAACGTTTTGCAAAATATTACAGTTATACCAGTGCCTCCTCCATGATGTTACTTTACTTTATTCACTTGTTCTAATGATAGATGTATGTCTTGATCCAGAAATCTAATTCCTTTTCTTAAAACAAGACATTATTGATTCAGTCTTTCTGACCAGTAAGAGGATTTGGCTTCAGAAGCATCTCTTTGAGTCTGAACTAGCTCAAAACCTCCTTCTTAGGGGGAAGGGGGGGGGAGGGAAACAGCACCACCCTGAGACTAATTCCAATTGTGGTCTTGAGGGAGACACATCACCACTCTCTCAAATATTAAAATCTTCATTGTACCAAAGTCACTTTAGTACTGATCAAGATAAGGTCCTGTTTAGGATGTGATAAAACCAAATAAAAGCCAAAATCGTATATAAGATTCAGTGAAAGGAAATCCACATGTAATTTTCTGGCTTTCAATAGCTCCCCCCTTCCCTGTCCCCTTCCCATATTGGAGCTCTCCATGGTGCTGTCTATTTTTGTTGTTGTTCCTTCTCAAAAATATGAACGTGAATAATGTGAACATAGCTGTCCACATTTGCATCCTGACCCAGATAAAGTTGCTAACATTCTAAACTAAACAACTCAATCCCTTAGAGCTCAGTAATCCAAACAATATGTAATAAATGTGTGGACCATCCTTTGATCCTTTACTGGCTTAATGCTAAGTCCTTTTCCATTGTTACACTAATTATCTACTCAAACACTGCTGTCAGCTCCCCACAAAATCAAAACCTGGATTTCATGCAGTATGAGAGGGTGCTTGGGAGTGATTATGTCAACTGCTGTCAACTGTTGCCGTATCCCTGTTCCACAGATCAACCAGATTTTCATCAAGATCACCATGGCTTGTGGCAGGAGAATCTAATAATTTTCAAAGGCCATGTTAATAACCCCTTTTCCATTCCTGTGCAACGTTTATGAGTAGTGATCCATCAATAAAGCGGTTCTTTTGAACTTCTCGTTCTGCCTTTTTGTAGATCACTTTCATCTTTCCCAGCAAATAATAGGTCATGAGTATATCTTGTCACATTAATTGAGAGGCCCGTGGTTGCTATGACATCCTTAACTATTCCAGATGACAAGAATGTGACAGTGATGTAGAAAATGCTTAGAACACAGCTTTTGAGAGAAATCAGAGAAAAAATCAGGGATACCTTCACAAGTTCCACTGGGAGACAAGCGATCCATCAGCAGAATCCTTCTGTACCAATGTCACGTGATTAGACGCATACATTTCCTCTTATTAGCCAAGATTAATTACAGTTTGCCAAGGTTTGGAGAAGAAACTAATTCTGATCATCTAAAACAGAAGTGAAAACTTTGAAGCTATTTCTTGTGACTACAGGTACTGACCATAATTGAGCCCAAAATTTCTGTTGCTAAGTGAGGTATTTGTTAAGTGAGTTTTGCCCCATTTTATGACCTTTCTGGCCAGAGTTGTTAAGTGAATTACTGCAGTTTTTAAGTT
The DNA here is from genome assembly GCF_001527695.2 of Protobothrops mucrosquamatus. Taxonomy (NCBI): domain Eukaryota; kingdom Metazoa; phylum Chordata; class Lepidosauria; order Squamata; family Viperidae; genus Protobothrops; species Protobothrops mucrosquamatus. The sequence goes on along the minus strand of NW_015387885.1, from coordinate 123,801 downwards.
AGTAACATGGTGGTTAAGTAAGTCTGCCTTCCCCATTGACTTCGTTTGTCAAAAGGTCGCATGACCCCGGGACACCGCAACTGTCATAAATATGAGTCAGTTGCCAAGTGTCTGAATTTTGATCACACGATCCTGGAGATGCTGCAATGGTCATAAGTGTGAAAAATGGTCATAAGCCACTTTTTTTCAGTGCCGTTGTAACTTCGAACAGTCACTAAATGACCTGTTGTAAGTCGAGGACTACGTGTCATTGGATGAAACAGAACTATACAAACATTCCCAAAGATAATATGGCATTTAAAATATTATCTTGCAATGAGTCTCATCTTACCTTGATAAATATTACAGAAAACCAATCTAGGATAATTCAAACTTTGATGATAGAATTATGGAACTTTATATGGCTCTATTTTTTAATCCTTTTCTCTCTTTAATAGCTACATCTAGCTTCCCCAATCTGTTCCTCTTTAAATGTGTTGATAAGAACTCCATCATTTCCAGCCAGCATCTGGTCGCTGATTTTCATGAAACAGCTGATAAGACATTCAGAGAATTGAGATTATGCCAATGATGGCTAGCTCTTTGTTCCATTTTCAAATGATGCCAAGGAGTCTGTGGAAAGTAATAGATTGCATGTAGGCTAAGATGATGAGAATGAATCCTAGAGAAGCTGATCATTGCAACATACAGTACTTTACACTGGGGTTAATGTAGAAAAGTGTGCAGGCACTACGAGTGGTGCAGAATATTTAAGCTACTTTGGGGTGTGTTTTTTTAACATTACTAAATCAATTGCACAAACTTCCAAGTTTTTTTTTTTACTGAGCATAGTTTAAGATGCTTGTTGTTTACATAGAAAGACAAATTCTGAAGGATTGCCACTTTTTTTGTACCAAAAGAATCTTGGGACATAGGAATCAAGGTCAAAGTTTTATCTATGTCTGTAGCCCAATTATTGTATGGATGTGCCTCAGCTGTAATTAATTTCATTCTTCAGCAGGTAGTTGTGAAGTGTCTGCTCTCCTCGGTGTTTCTTGGTTTTTAAGATTTAGAACGTCTATTATTCTTGTTAGAATGGTACTACTTTATTTCTAATATTTCTTATTATTCAAATTACCCTAATAATCTGTTACTGCCTTTTAAGCACTGTCATTGAAAGAAAGAAAGAAATGAAAGAAACTGGGTTAAACATAAAGAAGCTGGGTTGAATATAAAATTGAAGTTGAGTTTTGTTTTAAGTAAATCATTCTACTGTTTTTATAAAAAATATTGAAAAAAGTGTATTATAATCCAAGTTGGTTTCTGTACATTGGACCTGGATTGGTGAGCTCCTAGTGCAGATGCACACAACCAGGAAGCTGAATGGTGTTGGATCAATCGTTTTATCTCTGAATAGTTTCACAAAATGATTTTTGTAGGAAAAAAATGGAAGTGGGGAGTGGCAAAATTTAGTTCCTACATATTGGTGAAACAAATCAATATGTATATGTTTGTACACCAAGATGTATCTGGGTATCTGTTATATAGTAGTCAGCATTATGTCCTGAATTTTTGGTGACCTGAAAACTGCCAAGTTCTCACAACTTGTGTTTAATAGGCTTCAAATGCCTGTCACGACAACTACCAATGTTTTTGGTTGAGGCCATATTAAAAATAATTGGACACAGGAAACAAAAAAACGATTCTTTTGCCTGCCATACAATATTATGAGACATAACAATGCACCACAATCATTTTAATTACAGTGCTCTTTAAAAAAAAAAAAGCAGGGAGCTTTGAAGTCCCAGAACAAACAGAAATGATCCCAGGCAATTTGCTGTAGTAAAACTATTTTACAAAGAAATGTGGAGTTGTGCTATTAGTTTCTTAAAAAAAAAAAAAAACCCCGACTGTGCTTATGTTATATCTTAAATGATACTTAGCCAAAGTAGATGGAGGTAATAAAAGTTTTCCATTCCTATATATCGATAATTTTTCTATATGATTAAGATTCTATTGTAAAATATTCAGTAATTTATTAATACAGTGCAATTAGTGTAGTATGGATTTAAAAACCAAATTTACTTGTCGTTTACAAGTCCTTATAGTACCTCAGAATTTTTTTTTGTATTATGAAATTTTCAACCAGATGTCTATTTTGCTACACAAACTGCATTTGAAAGCTTTCTCAAAGTGCATTACTTTGTTTATTTATTCACTTAGCAATTCCCTAAATGTTTAGTAGAAGAAGGAAAAGCAATTTCCCATCAGATAAGACTAATGAGGCTTTCAGGACAAGTTGTATTGTCTTTTGAATTACAGTCTCTGCATGAAAAATCTGTAAAACTGAATAACCAGAAGGAAATATAAAAGTATGAGTGTTTTTATTTATAAAAACTTCAAAACTGGTACCTGATACAAAGAAGTAAGATATCTGATAATGGCAGCGAGCCAGTGTAAATTTGAGTGTTTGTGTGTGTGTGTTTGTGTGTGTTACTTTGTAACTGCATATTTTTGTTCAATTTATAATATTCTTTTCTTTGACATGCAGGTTAACATTCAGCCTTCAGAGTGGCATCACTCCTTGTTGCTGCCTCATTCCTGGGCTGGATTTATGGAGAGAACATACCATGCAATTTTACAAGTATGAGATATAGCCTATACAGTATATCAATGGATATTATGTTTTCCTCCATAGTGGGATAATTTTTTTGTGTAAATACATAAGTAAGCAAGTATGCCTGATGCATTCAGAGTTTTCAGTTACATTGGGCTCTTGAGAAGTCTAAGTTTAACATTAGGGAAAGATGGGTTTAAAATGTCTCCTTAAGATACGATATGAGTATAAATGTCTATGATAGTGTTTCTCAACCTTGGCATCTTTAAAATATGTGGACTTCAACTCCAGAATTCCCCAACCAGCCTCCTGGGAAGTTGAAATCCATACATCTTAAATTTGCTTAGGTTGAAAAACATGGCCTAGGATATTTTTTAAAATTCTGAGAATACAGTTTGAGGGATTTCATAAAATGACCCACAGCCATGTAACATCCATATACCCTCCAAGTTTAAGATCTGATATATTTGGGACTGACTACCTCTAATTGCTTCTGCCTGTCCAATGAGATCTGGAAGATTTGGCTTATCTCAAAATAGTGTCATAAAAAAATTAAACATCCAATAAGGTAGGGTTTCTGAAAGATATGTTCTGAATTGGAATGATACATAAACTCAAGGAATAACATATAAAATGAAGTAAGTAAATAAAGTGGTGTTTATTATAACGGCATACCACGCTCTGGATTTAAAATGGAGAAATAACATTAATTTTCAGCGTGTAAATTTAATGAAAGTTACCTGTTCCTGCCAGCTCACCGAAGAACCGGCCAAATGGATTCCTATCTCAGTGCCATAGGTTAGGGTTCAATCCACACTGATTTTTGATTAAATCAATCCTATTGATTTCAGTGAAATTTAAGATAGCTAATACAAGACCCAAGCGCCACATGGTAGGGGGAGCTCCGGTTACTTGTCCCAGCTCCTTCCCATCTAGCAGTTCAAAAGCAGGCAAATGCAAGTAGAGAGATAGGTACCACTTCGGTGGGAAGGTAACTGCATTCTGTGTGCCTCGGCATATAGTCATGCAGGCCACATGACCACGTAAAAGTCTTTAGACAACACTGGCTCCCTCAGCTAAGAAGCAGAGATGAGCCTTGCCCCCTAGAGTCAGAAATGACTGGACAGGGAAAACCTTTACCTAATATGGGGTTGTATCGAACACTGACTGTGTAGATGGCAAATCACTAATGAAACAGATTTTCAATGTTATGTACATACAATGCCTTGGTAAGGCCACACTTGGAATACTGCATCCAGTTTTGGTCACCACGATGTAAAAAAGATGTTGAGACTCTAGAAAGAGTACAGAGAAGAGCAACAAAGATGATTAGGGGACTGGAGGCTAAAACATATNATTATTATTATTATTATTATTATTAGATAGTTTTGGGAGATCTGGAGCAGATTTGCTTCAGGTACTGTGTAATGCCGGGGAAGAACAAGAGGAAGTAAATGAAGTATTATGTGACACTGAATAAAATTCTGTGTTTGTTAGGAATATAGAATAATTTCAATAAATTCTGCTAGTACATTTGTTCTTTATAGCACTGCAAAAAGTCCACTAGCATCCAGCTTTCTAATTCTAGGATTTTGTTTAATGTTTACTGTTATTATTTTTTTTAAAGAAATAACTTACATCACGGAAATTTCCATTCTAAAATCCTGCATCGTAGTTATGTAAACATTTGAGAACCAGAAAAAGGTGATGGATGTTTTTTTTAAAAAATGGCTCTTGGGGAGTCTAAAATTAGGAAAAGTTGCATATAAAAATGTCACCTTATAAATCTAACCTGTTTCCAACATGTCTTTTAAAATATCTTTGCATTTATTTTTTTAAAAAATTGTACAAAAACAATATTGCAGTACTGCAGTAATGTGGACAGTAAATCATGAAAAAAACGTGTAATTGCAACTTGTAAAATGGAAAGAATTGTACAGTTGATCCGTACCTTTTAAAAAAGTGTAGGATTGTTATGAATTGAAGTCATAATCTATAGAACATTTACTGTACTAAAAGAGAACATTGCATGTGTTTTTTTAAAGGCCTCTTTTGGAATTTTTCTAACATTTATTTATTTTATTAAGATCGACATTGCAACATAGTTAAAGAACCTAAGAGTAGAATCTATTCTTTTAGTTCTAACTTAATTTCTTTCTCACATAATTTGGGGTTGCTAACCATGAGGGAACACAAGTAATTTAATTCTTTTTGAATCTGTGTTTAACTTTTCACTTAACTAGACCTGAATGAACAAGGCTGTCTATTAGGTTGTGGTTCAGCCATGAACTACAAGAACGTAATAGCTGTTAAATTTGTGTGAGTTTGTGTGTGTGTGTGTATGACTTCAAAAGATTAGAGTAAACTCTATGCATATCATTAGAATGAAGAAATAATTGCCGATCTCAATTAATGAAGAAAATCTTCTTTCACAAACAGAACTTTAAAGAATTTTATCATTATTATTTATCCATGTTACTAAAAATTATATTTTGAACATACCAAACGTGACAAATAACTAGGAAAGTTACTTACTTTAGTATACTTTCTCACAAAGATTCAGTATTGCATATGCTTTTTTCTAATCTTTAGATCACAGCAGAATTTACAGAGTATTCCAAGAAATAATCTCTTTCCATTTCCCTACAATTAGGAAATTAAGAAACTTCCTTCTAAATATTAGAATCACATCTCCTGGACACCCTTGTGATAAATATCAGCAAGATATTTAAACTGAATGCTATGGTTGTTTAGTAATAAAGCCCCAAGGAACTTTTCCCAAATTATAGCATCAAAGCACACTGACCTGTCTAGATGTACACTACATTTTAGAGAACTCTCCCAAGAGTTGCAATCATTAATGAAAGTAATGAGAATATCTGGGCCTCTTGAAGAGATGCATCTTCATTATTCAAACCTAAGATTTCAGATTCCATCACATGGTTTATTATGCAGAAAAGATTCATAAAGAGCATTTGGATTTAACTGTGGAATAGCGCTCAGGGGAAAGGTTACGTCTGTTATGTAAGTGTTCCCTGTAGAAATCTCTGGATTGCTACCTATGTAAGTACCCCTGCTGATTTTTGTTATGGTTACACAGGGGAGGCAAGCTGAATTGGAGATGCAGTTAAAGCATGGAAAAGAGGAACTAGAGCAAGTGCAATACAAGCAATTTACAGCCTGGCTCTGGTAAGGCAATGACTATCTATTCCTTGTCAGCTAGAAAAGTGGTGGGGTAATAGGGAAAGAATCAAGTGGGATAATTTAAAGGATTCAAAGCTGTAAGTTTTACAAACCTTAAAAGTGTTAATGATAAAAGCCAGAAATGATCTTGCAGAGAAATGGCAAATACAAGGTGTAATCACGAAAAATTGTTTTTCACCAGTAGCTCTTCTTTTCTGTATGAAGAATTTTGATGACGGAATTGGCAGCATGTCCCAGAACAAGTTGCTTACATCATTCTGACATTTCTTTCTGAGCGTTCAGTAATTGGATGCATGTAGGAAAAGCACTTAGCATTTAAATGCATGACTTTGTTGTAATAATCAGTGACCATACTTCAGTTTCTTATGTTCAGTATATCTGAATATATGGACTCAGTGTAAAAATTTGCCTGGTTGTGATTGCAATATAGAAATATATGTATATTAAATACATAAATTTAATATTTATCCAACATTATTAGTCTTGTTTCCTTACTACATAGCAATCTAAATGTTGCTAAAAACATAGCCCAAAACCTCATATTTGGTAGATTATTTTCAAGGTAATGTCAACTGTGCCTCTAAACATGAAATAGAATAAAACTAGAAATTCAGTTGTGAAGTGGAAAATTGTATGTAGTCCAAGATTTTCAGATTCAAGTTTTGGAATCTGAAGTTTATCTTAACAATAAAGGCAGTTATCTAGCCTCAAAGAAGACCACACCTCATTGTTGAACTGTGGGTGTTCTATACATGCTTGATTTATTGCACAAGCGATAAATGAAGTTTTGATTATGATAAACTTTCTTCTAATATTCTTATGTTCCTGTATAAAAAATAAATTTAAAAAGATTAATTTGTCTCTAGAGACAAAGCAGAAGATAATTAAAATAAACATTTGCTTGCTAGCGAGAATTGGTTTATTATGAATAGAGATTATGTGAGGAACGTTTTAATAAATAGAATTTCTTTAAGTTTGCCTAACAGAATGTAGCCTCTGTGGCTACTGTAGCCTCTGTGGCTACTCAACGTAATATGGTCGAAAGAATAGTTATCATTTTATACTGATATAAAATTGTGATAAAATAATCTGAAGTGAAACAGTGAGAGAGGTTGCTCAGGCGTCTACACATATCAACTATCTTCTTATTCTACAAATACATCAATGCTTCAACAAATCAACCAGTTCTAATGACTGGAATATTCATAACCTCCAAGAAATCTGCAAACACTGCAAAAAAATAGGTTTCCCTATCGCTGCAAAAGTTATAAATCTCAATCTATTGTTTTCATTCTGTTCTATAAATACTTTAGGGATCCATACTGATCTCTCTTTGGTGGATTACCACCTCTTCTAGAAAACTACATTTATCAGCTCAGTATTTGAGCAGTTCTGCGTGCAATTCAGCAACAGAATTTCAATTGATGCACACTAGCAGGAGTGCACATCATTTTTTAGAGATTGCCTGGAACAGGATCTTAGCTGGGGGATGATTTTACAACCAATTATGATTCTTCCATCTCTAGTCTCCCCCATATTTTGCTTGCTACCCAACTCAGACTCTTTAGGATGCTACCTGACAGATACTCCACCCCACCCCCACCCCTACCACACACACACAGTTAAAACTGTCTTATTCTATAGCACATTCTTTACTTTCTTGTTTCTCTTTTTTAACAGGGTTAGAGATATGCTAACTGATGCAGTCAAAGGATCTTCCAAGTAAGATCTTTGCTTCTTAATAAATATAGGCTGTGATATTATTATTATTGTTGTTGTTATTATTATTATTTTTATTAATTGCACAGTCAGCCAGATGTTCAGACTGGGTTTGGCAGTCCTTACCAAGGATCTAGGATAGGCAGATGTGGATATTTAATGGTGTTACAGATATCATCACAGGATGGAAGCTGTTCCCAGTAAAGCCATTTTTTGCAATTGACTGATGGTGAATTTATCAATGCCAATGGTGTTCAAGTGATGTTCCAGTTGTTTAGGGATTGCACCCAAGGCACATATTACTATTGGTACCCTTGCTTGCCTTTGCCACAGTCATTTTATTTTTATTTGTAGTTCTTCGTATTTTGTTATTTTCTCCAGTTCTTTCCCTTCTATTCTGCTGTCTCCAGGCACTGCCACATCCACTATTCAGACTTTTTTTGTCTTTCTTATTGACAGTTGTTAAGTCCAGGGTATTATGTGTCTGTTTTTGTTGTTGTTATTATTGAAGTGGGACAATCTACTTTAAACAAATATTATTATTACATCCCTTTCATGATAAGCTTTCCTTAAGAAGCACTATTTGATTGAAGGTTGTTTAAAAGAAAATCTTACTAAAAAAACACTATCCCATCATACAACTGCAAAACAAAGTTGCTTTCATAGGTTTTATTAACTTTCTCTCACACACACAAACACACAAATTAATATTTTGGTTCTTATCACTAACCAAATATAAGGTAATTTCTCTATTATCTTTATTGTGGGTATTAACATACTTTCAGAATTCAACCATTATATATGCTGGGTGGTAATCCTAAAATTTGTAGATCTTAAAAGTTTTAGAAGTTACCATATTGTCAAAAAGGGATGACTTTTCCATTCCATTTCTCTAACCTCATTTTCCTTCCTTTATTTTTTCCTTTATTTCATTGACAAACTGATACATGATTTTCAACAGGGAAAGCCCAGTGGTTAAAGGGAATTGTCTTCTAGCATTAACAGGACTGGCACTTGCTGTTGCAAAGCATGAAAAAGAACTTACTTCAGACATTGAAGAACAATTTGATGTGAGTTAAAATGACTTGATTGCTTTAACTGTAAAACAAATACTGTATATGTAAACATTAATAACTGACCATGAAGTTCTAGTTAGTATAAGGCACAATCAGGTACATGAGTTTTATATTCAGTTGCTTAAAATATCACTGAAAACATGAGTAGTTCATGTCCACGAGAAGAAAAACAATGATAAAAATCTATATAAATTGCTCATTTAAAATTGCATTCCCATATTTGTTTGGCCGCTATGAAAATTACTTGCTACAGTAATAAAATTAGAATTGTACTCCGATTCTTTTTGAGCAGTACTTTTGTGTTTATATATATTTTTGAATGTCATTCAGTCTCTATGTGTATATGTACATATACATACTAATTCGGGAATATTTTTGATAACGATGCCTAGTGTTCTATTGTTGGTCAGTTCATAAAATTATTACATAATTTAAATAACTAGATTTAAAAAAAAAAGTTTTTAGATAATTTTCAGTGCTTTTGTTTTCTGCAGACTGAACCAGACTTTCTTCCAACAAAACACTGGCTTTCCATGGTGATCGATACCCTCCTTAGCATTGTAGACAGTCACTATTGCCCCAAGGGGCGAATCTTCCCTTGGTTTTATCAGGTAGGTCAAAGGAGATTTTAGCAGAAGAATCATTATGACAATTGTACTTTTTTGCAGGGGTCTCCAACCTTTCTAGCTTTGCGAACCGGAGGAGAGGGGAAGAGGGGAGGGTTCTGGGAAGCAACGGGTACGCGCAGCCCCATTTACACAAGAGGCGGGTGCACGTGCCCGCCGCTCGCACAAATGGAGTTTCCAGCGCAAGGGCCTACCACTCACACAAATGGAGCAGCCCGGAGGTTGGGGACCCCTGCTTTATTGTACTGGGGAAAGAAAATGATTTGGATTTTACTTTGTTCATCTAGGCTTTTAGAATAACTTACATTTGAAATTACACATGGAATCTATTCTTATTCTCTAATCGTAGATATGCCTTCAGTGTAGATCTGTCAGTGGCATCAAAAAGCAATCAGAAATCAGCTGAATTCTGGTAAAACCAAGTGGCTTTGGGTACATACAGCTTCAGGATCCTGGAGCTTAACATCTTTAGTTTTTGATGGGATTGCACTTTCCCAGACAAAATCTGTGTGAAGTCTGGCCATCCTCCTGGACTCACAACTCCTGCTTAAAGACCAGTTGGTGATCATGGCTAGGAGAGCCTTTGCACAATGCACAACGTCAGATTGTGCACCAGTTGTGCCCTTTCCCAGATTGTGAGGCCGTGCATTTAGTCACTCATGCCCTGGTCATCTTGCACATGGACTACTGCAGTGGTGGGATTCAGCCAGTTCACACCACTTCGGCAGAACCGGTAGCTAATTTTTTGTTGCCCTGGCCTAGAATGGACTTCCGGAAGTGGCATCCACACAGAGAACCGGTTGTTCACATATTTGAATCCCACCACTGGACTACTGCAATGCACTCTATGTGAGACTACCCTTGAAGAGCACTTGGAAGCTACAACTGGCACAAAATGCAGCAGTGCAAACAGTCTTAAGGGTCCTGAGGTGGCCCATGTTACACCACTGTTGTGCAAGCTGCCGCTTTGCTTCCAGGTATAACTCCAGGTGTTGGTTATCACCTTTAAAGCCCTAGATGACATAGGTCCAGTTTACCTGAGGAACTGTTTCAACCCAATGGGATTGGTCTGCCATTTGCTCTGGCGGAAGGGACATGCTCCAGATCCCATTGGCCAAGGAATTGCAGCTGGCAGGGTCCAGGAGAAAATTCTTTTCTCCCACCTTTGAAATATTTCCTCCAAGTTGAGATCTGCCCTAACTTCATGGCCTTCTGAAAGAGCCAGAGACCCTCAGATCTGTCCCACTCCTGCCAGGCCCCCACAGGCACCCTTGACGTGAATGATGTAGAACTGGCCACGCCCACCCAATAGGCCACACCCGCTCCAGCCACACCCACCCAGTAGGCTTTGCCAACTGGCTTGGGGCCCCAATGGGCACATACCATTTTGGAGGTGGCTAGTAGACTAGTACAAGAACTCACCTCGGCTCTGTCTATGCATTAGTTTTTTTTAATTCATTTTAATATTAATTTTATTATTTTAGTTTATACACACTTACATCATTATAGTTGTTATAGTTATATATATATATGTGTGTGTGTGTGTATGTATATGTATATAGTTATAGTTGTTATAATTATAGCTATATATAGTTACATATATACCCTTCTTTTAAGCTTTACCCTACAAAAAAAGAATCAGGCCTGGAATCTTCTCAAAATCCTACCACAATCAACTTTTGTGATATTATTATCTCAATTCCATGCTGACTATGATCATTATCTTCTAATCTGTGGCTCCTGACCACTGAAAGATGGGCTGTCTTTGTCATAGATAGTGGCTACCGATTCATCACTGCTGAAGAAATAAAAGATTAAAAGGTTGTATCTCATTTTGGTCAATTATAGACAGAAAAGGCGTAGCTTTTTTGGAGCATAAGCATAGTGCAGCTTTAAAATGATGTTTTAGTGAAGTGAGGAGGAGTCTGAATGAATGGGATGAGTAGAATAGCATTAGGAAGGTTCAAAATGGTTGATAACAAAGCTTGAACAGCATGCAGTCTTTCAATTTTGTAAGTTAGTGCACTCTAAGGAAAAAAGTATACATGGCTGGCAACACTGAAATTATCACTCTGAAAATGGTATCTCAATGTTAATCTCCACCCCTTTCTTTGGAATCTTTGATATCACTTCTTCCGTGCTGTGAAAGAGACTATCTTGTTACAAATGGCTGTGCTCAAGGAATGATGCAACATGTGGGTGAGAGAAAGAACCAAACCAAAGGGACCGTTGTCAGTTACCATATGTCAGTCAAATGAAACTAAAAATGTTAAATTTTCGTGTGTAGTGTCATAGAATGGTTTTAGTAATATATCTCCAATTAAGTGTAAATTACTAATAAGCTACTTCTTTAGAATGAATGGGCACTCAAAGGGACCCTAAGCCAAAACCTGCACTGCAGAACCCATTCATCTTATAGGAGGTGACCATTCATATAGCTTCAACAACCCGATGTTTTCCCCCAGGATCTGATTCTTCTGATTGATGGGAGATGGAATGGACATGAAGATTTACATGCAAAAGCAGATTTGCAGTTGGTTTTTCTGCTTTTGGCTCTGGTCGCTTAGTCTCCCTCTCTCCTCTCCCTTCCGCTGCTTCTGTAGTTCTTTTTAATAAAACTCCCCGTGTACATTATGCACATAGGCCAGGGGTGTCAAACTCAATTTCATTGAGGCCCGCATCAGCATTACGGTTGTCCTCAGGGGGGCGGGTAGGTGTGGCCAGGGTGGGCGTGGCCTACTGGGTGGGTGTGGCTGGAGCGGGTGTGGCCTATTGGGTGGCGTGGCCAGTTCTACATCATTCGCGTCAAGGGTGCCTGTGGGGGCCTGGCAGGAGTGGGACAGATCTGAGGGTCTCTGGCAGAAGGGGGTGGGACCAGGGCAAGCGCCAAGGCATAGTCCACTGGAAGAGCCTGCTGAAACCCCTTCCCCGGAGCTCATCAAGCTGGATATGTGAAGTAGGCGAGGGCCATTTGCTGGCCACTTCCAGGCAATGGTGCATTTCTTCATTCCTCACAAAGGGTGACACCTCCCCAGCATGCACCCAGGGGGCGGGGCCGACGCGGCAGGGCCGGTCCCTTGCTGTTTCCAGACGGCCTTGTGGAGCTAAGACTGAGTGGTTTCAGCATAGATGGCCACCACAAAATTGTACATTGGCTCCCAGCTGGCCTGGGCCAGGGCCAAGGCAGCGGAGGCTGTTCCCTCATTGTTTCCAGGATGGCTTCGCGGGCCACATGAAACCACATCGCGGGCCGCATCCGGCCCCCGGGCCTTGTGTTTGACATGTCTGACATAGGCTGTGCCTCCCCACAAAGTTTTAGAACTGACAGGAGTGACAGGAACAGCAGAGGTGGCACTTGCATTTTCCTCTGTTCTAGTATAATCACATTCAGCATGTTTTTGCAGTTAAATAAGGTGGTTGTCCTTTTGTACAGAGGCTTTTATAGAGAAGTGAAAGGTCCAGCAAATAACTAATTGCAGATTTTCCTAAGGAGCTATGGACTCATCTAAGTGGTTTGGCAATTGTGGATGGTGGAAATATGATAGGACAGCCTTTCTCAACCTGCTGATTTGTAGATGTTTTACATATCAGTTCCCACAATTCTTACATGAACTAAATTTGTGTTGCCCTGTGGATTATGGGAATTGAAGCCCAACATATTTGGAAACATTAGTTGGGGGGAAACTGCTGTTCTACAATCTATTCTAAATGAGTTTCAGTTAAGTAGATGCTGAACAGGTAGGTGGGTCAAAATAATAACTCTTCTTGTCTAAAGGCACCAAATGTTTGTTAAAGAGGGATGAATAGGATTTGTTTTTCAACCATTGAATTAAATCATGTGCATGCCTTCGATTAGAATCAAATCTGGGATGAATTCTTCTAATAGAAAGCCTACTTGGGCCACTCTAGAAATATTCATACATTATGACTTTGGTTACTTGGACTATCTTGGGATCAAAATAGATGTCAAATTCCTCTATATCAACTTGGTATTTGAGGTAATTCTTTCTAGGAAATGACATGTTTTATCCTTTTTCTCATGTTAAATGTATGCTATGGAGCAATCCAAATCTCATAATATAAAACTATTTTATTGAAAATTAAGGTAGAAGGTGGGATTTAAATTTAGGCTCAATATATAAACATGAAAAAAAAATTCTGATTTGTGTTAATTAGTACAAATCACTGGTAATATTTATAAATGCAATATTTGTTGACACCTCAACTGGGATCTGCAGTATTTTCTACCTTAGAAATATCTAATCTACTGCAAGCCAAAATTGCAGCGGTGTCACAAAACAAGCTACAATTATTCTTTATAAAATTTGATATGCAAATATTAATGGTCAGGTAGAATAATGAATTAATAATTTATATTTTCTCGGAAGACAGTGGGAAGCTGTGTTAACATCAAAGCCAAAAAACTTCAGTAAATCTTAGATTATATCTTGCTCAACAAAATATTTTAGACTTACTAGACTCCATTGCAATTATATAGAAAAGGATTGAATGAACTATCACGTTGAGGGAGATACAGTGAGAGTAATGCTTTATTTAAACGTATGTTTGTATAGTGTCCTATAATCATTTCATTTGGAGAGGAAGATATTACATGTTGAGACAAGATTTAATAATCTCAGATATTCATATTCTTTTGAAGTATTTATCTATTGCATGGAAATTGACATCTGAACAAAGAAAGTTGATTCTCTTGCTTATATAGCTAGCACTGGGAGGATAAAATACAGCCCCAGCTACTGAGTAGTCTGCAGAATTGATGTTAGCAGTTTACAAACCAATCACTTATCAGCCTAAATTAGTTATGGGTGATTATAATGAAATATGACCAGCAGTCATTGAAATGCTTATGTAGAACATTGATGAATGCATATGTGTCCATGAATACCTCCTCTATATACCATGTTTTCCTTTCTAAAATTTTAAGGTTCTTTTGTTTTATTATCTTTCTATAACTTTATGTGTTATTTTGTGTTTTTTTTTGTATGCAGTTAATTAAGTGAAATGAAAAAACTTGAGTTGTTCCCAAATGGGTTCATTTGGTAGTTATCTGATTTCTGTGCTTAAAATAATTTCCAAGGTATAACTCCCTAATGCTCAGCATGATTGTTTTTCTTTAACTTCCCTTGTATTTTTTATAAATCCACCTATAAACTGTATGGGTTCTGAATTTTTTTTACAAATGTGACTGATTTCACTGCTTTGAAATAAATGTCACTTGACTTCACACTGTTCTGTTGTTCCAGTTGCTTTCTTTTTTTTCTCATTATGCAAAGTGTGCTTCTCAATGTAATTTAACCATGGTGTTAATGCTGCCTTGAAGGGAAAGATATAATTTTTTATTTTGATGATCAGTCCTATAGATATGTATTCAGAAGTAAATCCCATTGAAAGCAAGGCACTTAATCATAGTTACTGAGTTTTAAGATTTCAGGATATTTCTTCCTCTGGGAGTGTATGTTTAATCATTATAAACTGCTGTCAGTGCCTACAAACTGACAGGGGAGCCTAAGTGTGTTTATACACTTTAAAATAAACAAATACACCGAAATGTGTATTGATTATTAAAGTGTTTAGTTCCCTTGCATTTGGTATTTGATGTTTCCGCAACAATTACACGTTCTTTTCTTTTCCACATGGAGCTTTTATTGAGGTTGATTCCCTTCTCCTCCTCCTTTCCTGCCTGCTCAGGAAATTCCAGTGAAGTTATAAAATGAATTAATAATTTTCATTTGCATTTATATATATTTAGACAACATAGATTTGCTTTTGTTTTCTTCCAAGTAAAGCTTACTTCGGGGTTACCGAATAAAAGGCAAAGGTATGCAGAGTCACACTGTCGGAATCATTATTATATCTTTCTTTTTTGCTTTCCTAGATTGGCATGCAATGTGCTGAATCCTTTTATGTGCAGAAAAAGGATCAAACTAAGAATCTTTGGGACTTTTCTTTTGTGTCCTAGAAATCCTACTCCGGTGAAAATACCGCAAGTGCCATTGCTCGCTCCTGCGCAGCAACCTCTTTGTCTCTCTTGGTGCCGGTTTTTATTGTATCCTACAAGGAAAGGGTTGAGCAAGTCCTGAATTTACTGATTGCCATGTTACCTGGGAAACCAAATGCAGATGAGTCTCAGGCTGTTCAAATCCACATGAGCCTGGCGTTGGGGATGTTTATTTCACGGTTATGCGAAGAGAAAGTCAGGTATGAATGCCGTCATCTCGCAGGTGTGCAAATAACTTTTGCTTCCTCCAATGCTAGATATTCAGATTATGCAGAGCAACATGTTCAGCCTTCTGCACTTCACAGTTCCCAAGCCGTTCTGCAGGATGCTTTCCGTTTGAACGACTTCCTTGGTCCCCCATTTTCTTCCGTCTTCCATTATTTCGCTGCCATGTAACTGATTGTTTTTTCCTTTCTGCGAGATTGCAGTGGTGTCTGAGGCCTCTGCGTGGGTTATGTTCACAGTGAGAAAGCTCCTTCAGTGTGGACTTTTCTGCAAAATTAAAACCAAAAGTCCTAATTCCACTAGCTTTTCCCAACCTAGTATCTTCCAGATGTGTTTTGCTATAGCCCAGGGGTAGGCAACCTTGGCTCTTTTATGACTCATGGACTTCAACTCCCAGAATTCCTGAGCCAGCTATGCTGGCTCAGGAATTCTGGGAGTTGAAGTCCATGAGTCATAAAAGAGCCAAAGTTGCCTACCCCTGCTGTAGCCCATCCTCCCTAGCCAGCATTACTGTTATCTTGCTGAGTGGAAATCATATAAAATGTCCAACATCTGATGGCTCTAGATTGGATAGGGCTTTCTTAGTATTTCAACACTACATAATTTTGATACGTTTTGTACAACAAAATAGCAAAACAGATTCAGTCCTGATTTCACATTCATATCCCAAGAAGGTTTTAACGAGCATCATGTAAAGCAGTATTACTTTTGAGTAGAAAACAAGAGACAATTCTGGATTATTCCAACCTCAGAATGAAAGGATATGAAGCAGCCACTTGTATTAAAAATAGTAATAAAATCGAACTTTGTATTTGGTGAAGAAAAGGCTGACTAAACTTTTTTTTAAATCCCCATAGTGCTTGTTTGCCCCATTGGATTGTAACTTTATTTTCTACTTGTATATTCAATATACAAAACTAGATTTATCTACTAATATTTGAAATAATATGTCTTGCTCTCTCACGTCATTCTGCTTAAAAGTGATTACCAATATTTCAAGAGATTACAGTTATATAATTTCCTCCCCCAAGGTTGTTGAAAAAAATGCTTGGAAATACAGTATAGGGGCAACAAAATCAAAAGTAGTTAAAGACAAAATAGACAAAATTACATCAGTGCATTGTACGTGGGAGCAAAGTTATCTCTCTACTGTTAATAAAAAAAAGACACCACAGTATTGTATAATCTAAGCAACTACTCATAATAATTTTTCCAGATATATCTCCCTTCCTCCCTCTCTCCCTCCCTCCCTGCATCCATCCATCCTATTTGGGACTTAGTATCTTAATTCAGAATGTTTTTTTTTTCTTTGAGAGACATACCCTACAAAAGTGCAGGCTTTGATAGTTATCAGAAAAAGGAAACCTAAATTTTTAAGAAAGTTGCAATTTTTGAAACTGATAACAGAAAGAGAATAAAATTGATTCAATTTTATATAGCTATTTAGCTCTGCTCTTGCAAGATCATTTAGGCCAGTGGTGGCAAACCTATGGCATGCGTGCCAGAGGCAGCACTCGGAGCCCTGTCTGTGGGCACACGTGCCGTTGCCCCAGCCTTGCCTCCCCCGCGACCCCCTCCTCTCCAGCAGCCCCCCTGAAGGAGACTCGCCCTTGAGCGTGGCCCACACGGAGCAACGCAGCCAGGGACATGGCAGCCAGGCAGCGTAGACAAGACTCTGCCCTCACACCCCATCATGCAGTTGATGCTGCAGGGCGCGGGCAGCGGGTGTGGCCGCCATAACGCTGCTGGGCTCCTTGGGCGATCTGTGGCGGGCCCTAGAGGCAGTGAGTGGTCCTGTGGGCAGGCAGGGTGGGGGATGGGGGGGCAGAGCAGGGGCGGGGCAGGGGGTGGAGCAGGGGTGGGGCCAGTTTTTGGGCACTTGGTCTCTAAAAGGTTCGCCATCACTGATTTAGGCTATAGTACTGAACCAGTGATGACAGTTGAAAGGAAATAGATTTGCACATACTCAGGGCGGTCTAAATTAGTCTTGAGAATACTTTGTAATAGAATCAAAAGGATGGAAAAATGGAAAGGCAAGTTTGTCTGGAAATTGATTACGAATCCTATATTTTCCTTATTCCTTTAAAGCTTCTGTTGCATAAAGAATAGAGTCAAGGGATAAGGAAGTTCTCTCTCTTTTGGCCTTTTGAGAGATGTATGTCAGAAATCAAAGAGAAGAAAGAGAAGTTAGCAGCGCCTCCCATTGGCACGCTCTAATATGATGGTGGATGCTGCTTTTGGAGTGTATCTCAAAAATAATGACATATGGTGATTCTTCCAAGTTGAGTTCCTTATTGTTTCATGCCTAGAGACAAAGTTTTGCCAGACTGAGGACTCCACTGTCTGCATTTACAATATACTCTGTGAACGATTAAGGAGAATCTGTCCTCACCCTCTTTCTCTCACACCTAAGATCTGGACTGAGTTGCCTCTTATTCCTTTGGAATGCACACACCCTCTCCTTGGAATCCAATTCATTACCACATTCCATTACATTGTGTATTGTGTGTGTGTGTGGTTCTGTCACCCATGAATCTAAAATGTTAATCTGTATTAGACGGGAGAAGAATATATAAATAATAATAGCAAATTGGTTATCAGATCAGGAAAAACTGTAATAATTTACAAGACTTAAAATGTAGGGAAATGTATCACTAGGATATATTATTACTACTTTTACTCCCCTAGTGATGTTGCTGACAAACAAATGAATCTCCTGTTGAGGAAGTCTCTGGCTGCATTAGAAGACTGCTGCTTCGACACAAGTCTGGAGTACAAGTATGTACATTTATTTATTTGTTGTAGTGCTTGAACTTCGATGTGTAGGGTGCTGTTGTGCTTAGATCAGGGGCAGGAATTGTATTTCTCCAGATGCTGAGCTATAACACCCAGTAACCCCAAACTGGAGGAGGATTCTCAATAATTCACCAACATCATCTGGGCCCAGGCTTTACAGAATTAAAATTGGATCACAAAGCTTAGTTGTGACTGCTTGCTGGTCTCTCACATATTATTGTCCTAACTCTAAAATGTTTTTGAAGATAAAATTAGGCAATGTACCTATTCCTGAACTCTTTATAGGAGAAATGTGGCATAACTAGAAGGAAAACATAGAAGGAATTTTTTTTAAATAAACAAAAGAGATATATTTTTAAAATGCCTTAGACTTTTAGATGATTTAATTTTATTGTAGTTTTTGATGTAGCATGCCATATGTTTTCCTTTTTTTAGTATTGTGATTTGTATTGTTTGTGATTCGTATTGTATTTGTATTGTTTTCTATACAGTTTTCTATTATGAAAGTCATGGTAGCCTAGAGATGGAACTCTCACCTCACAATCAGGAGGCTGTGAGTTTGAGCCTAGGTAGTGGCAAATATTTCTCTCTCTGGGTACAATGAGTAACTGTCTGCTGTGAACACCGGGTGGGCATCAGGAAGAGCATCTGGCCGGTAAACGCTCAGTTCCATTCAGTCGCCCTGACTCCACTCCAAAGCAAGGGATTACAGGGTCGTTCAAAGAAAACAAAATACAGTTTTCTATTACATATTTGGATAGTACCAGTGCAGTGAAATAATCTTGCCTATTGGGGGCATGCTACATTTGTAATATATATTTGCTATAAATATAATAGGGATTTAAAACATCTCCAAAAGGCAGGTATCTGCAGTCATGTCCTCTGAAACCAAGACACAGTCTTGTTTTATTGGATTTCATTGTTTTCTTCCCACAGCTGTGGAAGAGTTTATAAATGCCATGCAGTATGTAGAAAACCGTAGGACTGCTTCATTCATTATGTTTTTTTCTAAACTGGAGTATAATTTGTATAGGAAAAAAATGTATTCCATATGATCTAAAGGATATCTTTTTTGTTATGAACACAGGGGAAAATGCTTTTAGGCATTTGGTTTTGTTTTTTTTATTATTCTTATTCTATGGGAGGATATCTATACGGTATTTCCTGCAGACTTGTTTGTAGCCACCTAATTTAAGGAATACATTTAGAATTTAAAATACAGCCCATAAATATATTTCTATGTGCTCGGGGTCTGTTTAATAACTAGATCAATGTACAGTTTATGTATTTGTTGGGATGGAAAAAAAACTAAGCAGAAAAAGCAAAGTACCTAATAAAGATAACTATGAACTGTCACTTAGATCCTGGACCTAGAACACTGAAGATGTGGAGCATTTAAGGTGAATTGGAGAGTAGTGATGGCATCACGGAGTCAGCCAATGTTGACAGGAGACTATTCCTTTACAGGTTAATTAATAAAATACACTTTTGAAGCTTTCATTGGTAAGGTTGAGTTGAGCCTACCATCTCTGGAGCCTGTGGTTAGAACAGACATGTGCTTATAATACAGTCTGAGCTGCAGGAGCAGCTGTCTCACCCTGCTCCTTTATCTGGAGGAGCTATTGTGTTAATTTAACAGCTGGAGATTGGGTGTAAAGTATGGATGAAAGGAAACTTACTTAGGTCTGCTAAGCAGCAGGCTGGAACTCCAGGTGTTGGAACAAAATAGCTGGGAAATTGGGAAAAGACTAAAACGTATGGAAAAGTGATGCTGGAAAAAAAAACGTTTAAAATTATATGGGCCTTGAGGTGTATCCTGACTATTAAGGCAATTGTCAGAATCAACGTTCAGGTAAAAAGGCCATTTTAGAAGTGAATTTCAGGTTTACGCTTTCAAAATCCATTTAAATTGTAAGCATTAATGAATCGGCCTTATTCAATACCCAGTGGCCTCAGCTAGGTTAAAACATTTTTTTTCCATTTTCATCCTTCAATTCGTTCCTTTTTTCCCCCCTCTTATTTTATGCCGCACAGAACACGTGTTCAGTCTTCTTACTTTCTTTTGCTGTTTGAAAACCTGACACTTGGAAGCAAAAAAAGAAATACCTAGCTGCGCAAATGTATGCAAATATATGCAGATTCCTTGTTTCATTGGCAGAGATTTTAGACTTTTCTTTGGCACCGAGTAGACGCTGCCCTCGCTATAATCTAAGGAGAGCTGAGTTTAGAATCGAATTGGCATTGCTTGACTGTCTTCTGGCATGGTAGAAGGCACATATGGCAAAAGAGAGATGCATTAGCCACATTGCTTTGCAATGCCCACTGTTTCATGTCTGAGTGCCCATCTAGCATAAGATAAAAGCTTGGTAATTGTAGCCAAATTAGCTTCCCCCCCTGCCAGCCAAGAGCAGATGGAGGTACAGTGCAATGGTAGGGAGATGAAAGATTAGGATCGTTTGCCTCCTATTTTAGGTATAGCTTGGGGCAAAATGAAATAAATAAAAATCTGGCTAGTACCGATAACCGAATGTCATTGTATTTTAGGTTGCAAATATTGTTATCTCATAAAATATTTGAAGAGATGGTATCTCAATACCTCATTCTAAAATATAGATTTAAAAACTATTTCAGAAATGCAGCAGCAGCAGCAGCAGCAGCAGCAGCAGCAGTAGTAGTAGTAGTAGTAGTAGTAGTAGTAGTAGTAGTAAAATGTATATTTCACTCAACACCCAGCAACTGGATCTTTTAAAAGTTTGGGGAAACATAAGCTGGCATGACAGGGAGAGGCATCAAAGCTGTGGCCTTATACTATAGGTCATCTAGTCCAACCCCCTGCTCAGGCAGGAAACCCTATACCATTTCAGACAAATGGCTGTCCAGTCTCTTCTTAAAAACTTCCAGTGTTGGAACATTCATCGCTTCTGGAGGTAGGTTGTTCCACAGTACTCACATGGAGCATGTAGGTTTTTCTAGGGATGTACACAAGGAATTCATATTTTTATAGAACTTAATTGTTAAATGTTAGGGCATGTATCAGCACACAGTTCACTTCAGATGCTGAAATAGTAATTTGGAAAACAGTCTGATTTGATCGAAACATTTCAGATTCTGGACACTTTGATTCAGAGCTACATGTGAACTAAATTTTGGAATCATAATTTTTTCTTTTGTTGTATATGCCACCCAGAGTCGCTTGCTCATGAGATGGACGGCTCTATAAATTAGTTAAATATTGAGGCTCTCATTGGCCAGTCTAGGATATCTACAAAAGTAGGTACAGCAATTTTCCCCCCTAAAAATTAGTCTATAAAATCCCATAGAAAGAAATGCAAGGATTTTACAAAAGGGGAAATTTTTAGGCAGAAGTGGATCTTCCTTAAATATGTAATTTTCACATAATTGATCCTATAGAGAAACAAATTTAAATCTGAAGACAAAATACACTAAGGGAATGTCACGCACAGGAAATCGGGAATTCAGGCAGTTCAAATGAATATAGGTTTATTATATGCTCATGTTCTTTACGAAACCTGAACTATTACTGGTCAAAGCAAATTAGCGGTAAATAAGAGTCAACGGAATTCAAGGTGGGCTGAACTTGTGGGCACAAAGGGACTCAAGAGTGATGATGCATTTGACCCCCTCCCTCGGGCTCAGTCTGGTCATCTCCCACAAGGATTTTGATAGAAGATGACATCTCTCCCTTCTTTAATTCTCCCATGTGGATTGTGTAGTCTGCCCTCACAATGAACTGAGAGTAAATAACTATTTATTAGCATTACAAATATGCACACTATATTATTCATAATGGTGTGCGTGTGAAATAAAATGCCCATATAACACAGAGTACACAGAGAATTAAATAAAAGGCTCACAGGAAGAGGAGCATTGTGAGGCAGAACAATATATAATTCAGCAAGAAAGAGTAATTACTAATATACTGTATATACACTATAGAGAACTACAGAGGGAGCATAGAATTCAAAATAACAATTAAGGCCCAAGGTAGAGAAAGAAAAAGGTATAGCAGAGCTTATGCTTCTAAGGGTGGATGGGAGAGGATCGGAATTAAATTTGACTCCGGAGAAAATGATGTTTTTTCCAGGTTCATTATCTGTCTTTCAGGAAATTCAGAATTTGATTCTTTCATTTTGGAGGGAATCCTGCTTTACCTGGGGATATCTCTTTAAAATAGTTCAGTTCAGCTCTGGATAGCCACCGGAAACCCTATTTTTCCTTAATACGCTTAATTCCCTAAATTAGGGACATCAATCTCCATAACTTAATTGTGTATTGTGAAAAGAAGGATTTGCCTTTTGTGTGATGTCTTACCATAAAATATGTTATCAATCAAGGCTGTTGCTTGACCACTACCGTCTAGTGTTTTTTAAGAGGAAGGAAAATAAATCTTTCTTTTTTTCTTTTTTTTTTCAAAGAAATTTTATTATTTTCCATCATAAAAAAACAATCATAAGCATAATAAACACAGTAACAAGTAAACCCCCCCCCCGGACTTCCCAAACCTAATCCCAGGATAATATTCATATATAAGTAAACAAATACTAATATCCCTAACTCCACAAAGTATCTTAATCTACAGAAAAGATAGAAAGAATAAACAAAATAAAAAAAAAATCTAAAAACCTAAGTTATATTCTACCACTCTATGCTTCTTTTGAATATAAACAATCCATGTTCTCCATATTGATAAAAATTGTTCATTTGAATGATTCTTCAGATAAGCCGAAATCTTTGCCATTTCAGCAAGATACGAAACTTTCAATCTCCAGTCTTCCATTGTAGGCAGAATTGGGCTCTTCCAATTTTGGGCTATCAACAAATGGGCAGCAGTTAAACAATAAAGCATCAAATTTGTTTCTTTTGCATCTAAATCTTGCACAATACCTAAAAGAAACAACTGTGGAAGAAAAATGATCCTTTTTTAAAAAATTTGCTGTAAGTTCCACCACAATTGTATCCAAAAGGCCTTAATAAGGATAAGGATATATAATGTTTTATTAGAATTGGACTCAGAAACTGAATTAGTTAAAGACTGTATGATTAAATGGGCTCAAAATATAGGAGAAACAATACCTATGGACACTTGGGAGTTAATCTGGGTGAGAAATGTGAAGTTCACACAAGCTCAAAATTTACGTGAGAACTTTTATAAAATGTTTTATAGATGGCACTTGGATCCTTCAACTATGTCTCGTATTTATGTGAATTATGAATCCAAGTGTTGGAGGTGTGGACACACAGACGCAACTTTTTTTCATATGTGGTGGACTTGGAAAATAAATCTTTCTGAACTAAAACTGTACAGTTTTCATAACAAGAATGTCCCATCATTGAACCTGTTGATTTTCTGAGGATTTGTTTTTGTTGTCCTTCTTCATTTATTTTTTTGCGCTTCTGTGTTTTGTTGTCTGTTTAGATCCCCTCCCCAATTTGTCCACACCTACAATACCATTTCTGAGCTGAGCGAAACTAAAGGGGGATATTCAAAACAAGACTACCCAACAGCTTATACAAGTGGAACTTGCAACAAACTATTTAAAAATAAGCATCTGACTGTAACCACCGTTCCATTTGGGCTTCCATTTCTCTCTGATTTTACTCATTATGGGAATGTTCACCATCTTGATTGAGCTGTTTGGGGAGAGGATCCTTTGTTTATTTTTCTTAACATTTTACAAAGTTTGATTCGGATTTTTTTAATGGTCATCAAGGTGTCAAGTTCAATCCATTTATAGTCATGATTATTTGTTATGGCTGTAATAAAATAATACATTTTAAAAACCCAAGAACCTTTGTGCATCAGATCTGCTTGTAAATGAGCTTCACTCACACGAGTGAAATTCCTCTCTTCCTTTCCCAACTGCAGGCAGACATTCCCTTGACTCTTTAACGTAAGGTTTTGATAGTGGACAGAAACTGGGCATTGATGAAAGTCACTTAGGAGTTTTTGTGGTTTGGTGGCAGTCTCAAAACAGTTCTTCTCTGTTTTTAGAAGCATAGGAATATACGGTTCTTGGAGAGTATTGATAATAAATGCTTCTCAGTAATCTAATTAAAATGTTTATGGGAGCCAGCTTGTTGAGATGGGTATTTTTTTTAAATAGTTCCACATACAGGTAGCTTTTTTTGAGGATGGTTGCAACTTACTTATAAGACTTTATTGCCATCTAGTGGCGGATTCCTCACAAAATAATTTTTAAACATAAGTATTAAGAGTGAAACACCAAGAAGGGGCAAGCAAAGAACACGCTGGATTGATAATATCAAATTTGATACAAAAATGGACATCCAACAACGGAAAGAAGCTGTGTTTGACAGGGTAGCATAGAAAGCATTTGCCTAGAAGAGTCGGACACAACTGAATGGTTAAAGCAGTGGTTCTCAACCTTTTTAATGCCGCGACCCCAACCGGTCGTAAGTCGAGGACTAAACCGGTCGTAAGTCGGGGACTAAACCGGTCGTAAGTCAAGGACTACCCAACCGGTCGTAAGTCGAGGACTTTCCCTGCCCGGGAGCGCCGCGCATGCGTGGCTCCGCCCCCTGCGCCGGCCGAGGCATAGCTGGCAAGCGGCAGAGACGGAGCAGGCCGACCACCAGCTGGCCCAGCCCAAGGGAGGTAAGGCCCCCTCCGGAAAAGGGGAAAAAAATGGCGGACAAAAAAAATGGCGGACAAAAAAATGGCGGACAACCTTGCTTGGCGACCCCCGTGAAATGGTCGATCGACCCCAAATGGGGTCCCGACCCACAGGTTGAGAACCATTGGGTTAAAGCAACAACAATGAGGAATTGTTATACCAGCATAAATTTTTTTCTTAAAGATCTATTTCATGAATGGAATCAATATGTTTCAGTTCTATGAAAGTATGACTATACCAGGGCCATCACTGATATAATTATTTTTTTATGTAGCTCTTAATACTAGCCAGTGAGACTAATCTGCAAATTTACATAGTTCTTGTATTGTGGATATTCATCATGAGTCACAGCATGTGCTGCATGATGTGCCTAGTATCATATATTTACAGATGTTTCTCACTGTTTCCAGTAGAAGAATTGAATAGCAGGGACTTCCACACTGTGGAGTAGGAGCGAGGTATCTCGTTATTTGATGAGTATAACCTGTCTGAAAAGGCTATCATACATATCTCTTCACATTGCCTCAGTTGCAGAGCTTTTTAGTGGAACCAATTATGCTTGAAGCACTATTGAGTGACATACCAGTTTAATAAATTATTATTATATATATATATATAAGTCAGGCACAACTTGGAGTGATAGACAGATCTGTTGTAATGAATTTTATTTCAGATATATCAGTTTCTTCAGTTATCTATCAACTGCTGTGAACTGAATGAGGATTGCATATACTTGTTTAAACATTCGCTTAAAAATAAAGTTCTGTGGCTGTGTGTAACTTTAATATATGAATATAAAATGGAATTGTGACATTGATCCCCATATAACCTATAAACATTAATATTTGAACGACATTGGTAAACAAGAAACAAATTTATAATCATGTCGTCTTGTAAATGCAATGACTTGTATGCATGACACAAGTGTGTAATTATACCAGTCATGTGATCATGACATCACAGGTGTAATCATTTTGACACCATCATGATTTCTTACAAATGACACTAAAAGAAATCTAGAATTTCCTGGAATATGAAAAAAAATAAGCATTCTCTATATCTGGTTAAATTAGAATTCCGACTGTCTCAACACTTTTTTTTCTTCTAATTTCTTATATTTAGTACTGGATGTATCTTGGGGGTAGGACTTGTTCTGTCACTGATGAGTCACAGCAACTTGACAGATTCTCAAGGTCACATCTCCACCTCTCTGCGTAAACTTTGCAAATACTTGGATGATGCAGAAGACCAAAGCCGAACATTACAGGAAGTAAGAGGACGGTGTTTACTTTTCCAATGCTTGCTTTTCATCTGCTGTTTCTCCAGCATGTTTACATTTCCCAGATTGTGTGTACATAAAACATACTTTTAAAAAATGAATTCATTCTAATTATTTCTTAACTTTTTTCTATTTTCTAGATTCTTGCCTACACAATTGCCTGTGTCTGTATTTCTGCATTCAGCACTAGGATTGTTGAGGCTACAGAGGCTGAAGAGGTTATGGACAAGCTGCAGAAATTAACAGAAATGAATCAACAGGTCATATCAAGCTTTTAGATCAATGTTATGCTTTCAAAATATTTCTGTACTATTTTATGTCATCCTAATATTTTCAGCAACAGTATGGATGACCTGAAAAGCGAATCAAACTGCTTCTTGAAATGGAGGCATCAGGAAACCTTAGTCCTGTATGTCTGTGGAGATTCTCAATCATCCAGGTCATGGTTGTCCCAAAGGTGCTTTTCCAAAAGGCAACTGGACTTTCTTGATTTTTTTTTCCTTGAAAACATTTCACTTCTATCCAAGAAGCTTCTTCGGTTCTCAGACTGAGATAGGATTTAAAATTGGAAAAGGGAGAGAAAGATAGCTAGAATAGGCAAATGCAGGTTACAGCTAAGACAGATTTCAAGTACCTTATCTATTAACAATTGTAATGTGTAAATAATCTGTATTGTCGGTTAAGACATTCTGAGATGGCCTGAAAACTTTGCAACTCCCGCTTTGCCAAAACAGCCACTCTGAGGTTTGTCATGAAATTTGTTGGGAGATTGAAATGCTTTGATATTACTTTATCCTTGTTTTGAATCCTGATGTCAAATTTGTCACTTATTAGGACCTAACAAGAACACACATAAGATTAGAAGCATGTTCATATACTTTGCTTCCATTGTGATATATGCTATTATCTGCCCACAATACCTACCTGAATTTTTATTTGTGCCATCAGTTTTGGACTTCTGGTGACTGCCTGGACAAGTCCCTGCAGTTTTATTTGCAAGAATTTTTGGAAGTGGTTTGCTGTTGTGAGAGAGTAACTGGGTTTGTACCTATGACAGGACCAGAACTCCTGGTCTCTCGGTTTCTAGTGTGGTGCCTCAGCCTCTTCCCTCTAGATTCTTCCTAGGACAAATGGGAGAAAGTATTTGTGCAAAAGACTTAACGGACACAAAACTGACATATATTAACACATTACAATTGTTAATTGGTAAGATATTGTAATTTGTTTTATAAGTAAACTGCGTCTGTATAATCATTTTTCCTTCCTTCTTCCTCCTGCCTCTGCCTAATTTAAATCCTTCATCTGCAACAGATGAAGTGAGCTGCAGTTCAGAAAAGTATAATAAGTTTTAGTAAAAATTCTTATTCAGAAAATATCAAACTCCTGATTTTTTTTTTGCCATTGTCGACTAACTTTCTCTTACAATGTCCGAATAATTGAAAATTTTAAGAGTACAATCCCCACACATTTGAAGGGTACCAATTGAAAAAGGCTGCTTCATAAAACATGGTCATCTTATTCAGTACTTTGATGTCATTATGTCAACCGTTTCCCTGCTCACAGTCTACCCTGCTAATTTTTAATGCAATTATATAAAGAACACTAGTAAACTGAAAAGGGTCACTTCAAAGTGGAAGGGGAAGATGTTTACCGTATAATGAAACCATTTATTGGCTTCGCAGTCTTTTAATCTGGTATATTTTTGTTTGTTAATGCTAAGATTTTTTTTTTAACTTTTAATTACACTTGATCTTAAGCAGCACTTTATCTGGTTTGAAAGAAGAGCTGCTCTGTGTGCAATACTATACAGGGCAAGTTCATTTTCCCTGCTTGAGTGCATTTTGATTTTGTTTGTTTCAAAGAACTCACAACAGTACTACAGTATACTTCTTACTTAAATTAAGGATTTCTCTGCCCCGCCCCTTTGCTCACTCTTTTTCTCTCACTTTTGAAACAATGCAAAACAAACGGACTTCGTAATGAGCTACCTGCTTTATGTCTTGTTCTGCGGCAGACACCAGGTTTTGCATTAGCCTTGGGGAGCCTTGTTCACGGATTGTCTGTATGCGGACATGGAAAAGCAGACGTTCTCAGCAATAAGCTATTTCCGGTCTGGATGAAAACTGTACTTGCCGAGGTAAAGCACTTGTAACTGTATGAGTTGACTGACAGCTTTAACCATTCCTAGGAATGCAGTGTGCCAGTCTGTTGCTTTTTTTTTTTTTTAAACCACTATGGAATAAAGGAGCCTGTTTCTTGCTAGCTGTGTTTAATGGGAAATCTTGAGGCTTAGAATGGGTTGATTCTATCCATTCTTTTGTTTCTATCTCTCCAACCCATAAAGTACATCTGAAGTTCCAGGATTCATGCAGTGTTGCTGAATGAGCTTCTGAGTTTTCCAAATCATTGAGAACCAGGCTGCACTAAGTTTGACCCAGGGCCAAAACAGATGCACTTCCTGGTTCCTACACTGCTTTTAACTGAAAACCAGTGGCATGGTAGAAGTTAAGTGAAGCTGCTTAAACACTTCCCTGTCCATCTGTTCTCCCTACCCCGGTTACTTCACCACAGTATTGTTTTTTAACAGGTAGAAAAGCAACCACAAAGATTTCGAGGGTTAAAGTGGTTGAAGGTGAAAGTTTCTAAGGAGTCATTTTTCTCTTCCTTTTTGTGCTGTTCCTCTGTTTTTGACCACAGAGTCCCGTAGCTGCATTTCATTTTTGAAATTATTAAAAGGCTGAATAGGTTATGAATGGGACCCTGAGAGGATGAGTGGAAAAGCTGTCCATTTCACAATGCTGATGGCAGCATATTTGGTATCGGGATGTCTGTCATGGGATCAGTGGGTGAAAGGATTTGGGGGAGGGCAATCTTTTTTCTTGCAGGAAGCAGTTCAAGAGCATTCACTTTTTCTCTAACAAACATTGGTTTTGCTTTGATTCTAGGGAGCTCCTACAATGCAGAGACT
Source organism: Protobothrops mucrosquamatus (assembly GCF_001527695.2). Lineage (NCBI taxonomy): Eukaryota > Metazoa > Chordata > Lepidosauria > Squamata > Viperidae > Protobothrops > Protobothrops mucrosquamatus. Next base: position 94,637 of record NW_015387885.1, on the reverse strand, counting down.
AGCAGCGGTCAATGGGTTGGTCTCTCTAATGGGTTCTGAAAGTACCATGATACAGGTAAAATGAGGACATGCCAGATTACTTCTGTCTTGAATTTACGTAGTTTTCAAATATAAGAATAGGGAGGCAACTTTATAAGAGTAGACGTAGAAGAAGAGGCAGAGCCTGGGGTCGGAGTCAAGAAAGGATTCAGCCTAGAATCGTTACATGTCCACAGATGCTCCAAGTCCAGCCCTTCTTGAATTCTGTTGACTTTTACCTAGCACCGATTTAGTACTGACCATCAGCGGACTAGATTCTTGTGTTTCGGCTTGAGCAATAAATCTTTCGAATTGGAATTTGCCATATGGTCTTGATTCTTCGCGCCTTACATTATATACTTCAGGTGAATTGAACGAGCCCCATAGTGTTGCAGAAATATACTCATATCCGGTGAAAAAACCGTAATGTCACATGAAATTTAGGCAACTTTAGTTCCTTGAGAGCTGCCCCAGAATGGTTCAGATTTTGCAGGGTAGGGGGTACACAAAATTGCATACGGACAGCAGTACATAAACATCCAAGTATGATCTTTACATAGATCACACTTCTACCTTTCCCGACAATAACACTGGCAATGCTTCCTCAGCCCTCTACTGACTACAGTTTGCCATATCACTTTGTTTCCTTGCTGCCTGAAAGGAATAAGGCTAGGGCAGAACGCTAATACAGAAGGAGAAAGGGATCTTTAGATGTATATATGCTTGCAGAGACCGCTGCCCATCCTTCTTTTTATGCTACTTCTTAATAATCATAGCCACTATTTTCCATATCTCTATTCTCCCTTTTGGAGAAAAACCCTTCTACATTAAAAAAAAAAATTACACGATTTTTATAGAAAAGTGCATGAGTCTGCACTTGTGTAACAAAAAAAAATGACCAGTGTGACTGCACTACACAGAGAGAGAAGTTGTGTATATGGTCCAAAAGCAAACTCCAAATACAGGCTTCTCGACCTGCTTCCCTCTGGATGTCTTGGTTATCCAAGTTCTAGAATTCTTGTGGCCATCTAGGCGAGAATTTGAGTGGGTTGCCAGCCTAGCACCTCTCCTCTGTCATGCTCTCCTCTGAAACCAGCAGCGGTTTCCCTAACTTTCCATCTGTGATGCAGAACAGACTTTGCCTCACCAGACAGTGTGGTCTATGTTATCCCCCCCCACCCGTGCACGAACAAGAGACAGATGTTTATTTAGACTATATAGAAGCTCAATTCTGTTTTCTTCCGTGTATTGCAACATACTAAGTATTTAGTATGTGATTACACAATATTTTTCTTTAGAGTATATAGAAGATCAGTTCTGGTTTCTTCTGCATGATGCAATATATTAAGTATTTGGCTTATTATTACAGAATATTTTCCTCAGTTATACTTTAGTGCAGGGGTGTCAAACTGGCGTCACACGGGCCGGATGCATCACGCTCAGGCCACGCCCACTTCAGCTCTGCAAAGGCAAAAAACATCGTGATAAGTCACAATACCTCATGTGACGCAATTGAGTTTGACATCCATGCTTTAGAGTGATGAAATATTGTATAAAGAGAGAGAGAGAGAGAGAGAGAGAGAGAGAGAGAGAGAGAGTATTCACTGATAAAAATAACATAAATAAGTTTCAAGTGATTGGTGTTTTCCAATAACATGTGAATACAGAGTCAACAAAGGTATAGATTTTGCACAAGAGATACTATACTACAGTGGTTAAATATAGAATTAACCCTGGAAAAACCCAAATTCAAACCTCCCTTCAATCACAGAAGCTCACTGGGTGACTTTGGGCTAGTCTGAAAGGGCTGTTATTGGGGGAAATGGCAAGAAGGAGTATGATCTGTTTCTGAATATAATAAATACAACAAACAAATAGCTGAGGAAATAGCTGAGCACCATTTTAATAAGTGGCTTACTCATATTCGCTTATGCTTCCTTAATTAGTAACCTATAGAGTGCGATATCGTGTGCTTTATTTATTTACTTGTATCCTGCCCTTATTATTTTTGCAAATAACTCAAGGCAGCAAACTCACCCAACACATCTTCCTCCTCCTATTTTCCCCACAACAACAGCTTTGTGAAGTAGGTTGCGCTGAGAAAAAGTGACCAGGTCAAAGTCACAAGCTGGCTTTCATGGCTAAGGGGGGACTTAAACTCAATGTCTCCTGTTTTCTAGCCTTGCGCCTTAACTACTAGACCATACCCAAAATTGTTGGCAGCATGCGTTTGGTGTTAGAAAATAAAATTGTTCTCATATTAAATCAACATTAAAATAAAACATTTGGGTGCATGTAGGTGCGTATGTATGTGCATGAAAGTCCCTCGCCATGCAGATGCTTTGACTTTCTGTGCAATTACTTTTTCATCCATCAGTGTTTTCTTTTATAAATAGCTGAAATCAGAAGCTACCCAATCCTCTCAATTTCAAAGCAAACTTAATGAAGTCATCCGAACCCTGACTCAGGTATGGGTTACCCTGTTGACATTGCTGTGCAATTCGTTCAGGATAAAGTTTGGGATTAGTCCAGGCAGTCTTTCAAGTCCTCAGGTGCTCTATTCCAAAAGTTGCTATCACATTTTTTGTGACATGGTAAAATGATTAAATATAAGGGAATAATCTTAATTAATAATCTTAATTAATCACCAATGTAATTAATATGATTCAAATGCATAATATTTTCTTTCTGAGATTACCTTGCTTCTTTCCTGGGCCCATTTCCTTTTCTGAAAGAGCTGGCTTGAAAATGGTTAGTAATCATATCAGTCTTTTAACGAGGTTGGGAAATAGTCATTGAAGCTGCTATCCATTAGATCTGACATACTGTAGTTCCATCTTCAGCTTTGTCAATAGTCTCCATTTCAGCCTGTAGTGAACTATCTCATTAAGAAAACTAATCATTAAGAAAAAAGACCCCTTATTAGCAACACGCACATGTGGTCATACTGGTTAAATTTCCATTTCCAATTTTGGAATCTTAGTTCCAAAATTAGTTTAGTTTCATTCCTTATGCACTTTTTTTGTATTTTACACCTGCTAAATATTCACAGAACGAAGTATACTTCCATTTGAACAGAACGACTTCCAAGTATGGGTATAATCGGGCAACAATCCCCAAATAGTTTCATATAGGTGATTTTTTGTTATAGTAGTGTTCCTGTTTTGGATTACAGTTTTCTTATTTAGGATAGACATGAGTTATGTTACAGGGAAAATATTCACAGACAACTGAATGGTCAAGGTGGGGCATTCCTTCCTTCAACATCTGCCTATATTTTTTCCTCAAAGAATAAAGCACATTTTATGGTGTTATCTACAGAATGGTATGGTCTACTCACCTAAATATGGAGTGTGCCCATATATTATGGGGAACACCACATTAAACTAGTGGCATTTATTTTATAGTAATGATAACCTACATAAAATGAATTATAATTTGGGTTCGTTTGTGATGTTTCTCCTTGCAGATAATCAGCTTTTCTGGGGTGATAGGGCTTCAGGTAAACGCAGCATGGATGTTAGGACATTTGTACCTTTCCAATATGTCTGCCACCCGTAGTCGAACATCTGGTAAGTTGAAGCTCATATGAGATTGTAGATTTAGAAAAATGAGATGACAATAAAAAGTTTTGATATTTCAAATAGAGCCCACCCACTCCCTCAGAGTCTGGGTCTTATTTTTGAGGCTATGAAGTCAATTTGTATAGAGCATGGGTAGGCAACCTTGGCTCTTTTATGACTCGTGGACTTCAACTCCCAGAATTCCTGAGCCAGCATGGCTGGCTCAGGAATTCTGGGAGTTGAAGTCCACGAGTCATAAAAGAGCCAAGGTTGCCTACCCCTGGTATAGAGTGTCCTTTTTTCAGTTCATAGAGAGAGAGAGAGAGAGAGGGCACCTGTTGATGACTCTGGTAGAAAAAAAATTTGTTCCTGATTTGCTAGCTCTCACTGAATTTCCCCCAGCCTGCTTTCTCCTGCTCTAAGTTGCCCTGTGATCAAGAATTAATCATCTTAGCTTTCATTTCATTAAATGTAAATGAAATGAAAGTTCGTTTTGTTTTCTCTTTAAAATATTTTATTCACTTATAACAGAAAATACAAAAATACAAAAGCAAATAGTAAGGAACAACGGTAGGAGAAGGGGAAAAAGAGGAGTGTGGAAAAGGGGGGAAGGAAAAAAAAGGTGTTGACTTCCGACTCCTTCTGTTACAATAGAATAAGGCATTAACATCGAATCTCAACTTTTTACATTTCCGTAGTAGTAGTACCAACTAGCCATTTCTATCAATCTAATCAGTAAAATCCAAAGTCATACTATCATTTTTTTCCACCTCAAGAAGTGGTTTCCAAGTAGAAAGAAAATTACTTACATTCTTTTCTTTTATCAAAACAGCCAGTTTAGCCATCTCTGCTAATTCCATCAACTTTTGAAAGTTAGTTTTTGACTTGGGTCCTGTCCACTTATTTCCAGAATACTACACAAATATTATGCACGGACCTTTGTTTTGAACTCTACTGTCAAGCACCTGCCTATATTCTGCTGTAAAATTGTCAAGTGTGAATGTGAAAATGGTTAACCCGATCTGCCTTTGTCTTTACAGTTCCTTCCGACTTTAGCTACCTCCCTGAGAAAAGTTTCCTTAGAGCAGCCATTGATTTCATTATAGAAGGTGGAAAGAAAGGTAAACAAACAAACAAAAAATCTTATATGGGGAAAACATCTTCCAGCGATGAGAAGAAATAATTATTTCTCTTCTCTACCACAAATGTGACATGACAATTGAAAGGATGGTCCGAACGTTTTTGTTTTTGTTTTACTATAGAAATTATCAGCATTCTCTTTTACAACCGGAGAAGACTTATATTGCTGATGTGAACTTATAATTCTACACGTTCTTAATGTCTGTAACATGGACACACCCAAGAGCGTTCCTCCACTTTTTCCCAAAGAATCCCAATTTTTACCATTTACAAAAAAAATGTTCCTAATAGAAAGCAAAGAGTCTGCTTTGTGGACTATGGCAGCGGTTTCCAACCCTTCTGGCTTGAGGGAGTGACGGCAGCGGGATGGGGAGAGGGGATAGTTTTTGCGCATGTGCCACTTCCACAAATGCAGCTGCTTGTGCGCACGCACATGTTCCCCACCACTTCCGTGACCTGGTTCCAAAAGAGCGGTGGCCCAGCATCAGACCATGGACTGGGAGTCGGGGACTCCTGGACTGTGGAATAAAGGATGGTGAATGTCATTTGCTTGTGTTAGTTTCAACTTCTTTCATGGCAAATTGGGATTCTTTGGAGAAAAACGGAGGGGCATCTGGATAGTGTTTATATACTTATTTTGCACACCTGGAGAGAAGGGGGGGAATAGATCTGGACCTTACTTGATGAAGGGCTTTCATACCAGATATTACTACGGAGAAACAAATGATTGTATTTCGAAAACTCCGTAAAATACAGTTAAAACTCCTACGAAAAGTAATCCCGTGGTTCTTTGTTTTTATCATTATAAGTCATGTCAGTTAATCAAGCTATCTATTGTTCAAGTGATAATTGGAGGCTTTGTTTTAGGGCCTGAACAAGTTCATCCAAGCATCTTAAAGGCAGCCATGGCACCCATTGCATTGATTGGAGGAAGCTATCAGTATCCCCCTTTGAACTGGGCATCAATTCTTGCCCCTCTGCTGCGGCTAGATTTTGGTATGCTTTTTTTAATTATTAAAGAATAAATGACTGAATCCTGTCCGTATTCCTTTGAGTAGATAAATAACTTCATCAAATCTCCTCCTTTAATATAGAGCAGTGGTGGCGGACCTATGGCACGGGTGCCAGAGGTGGCACTCAGAGCCCTCTCTGTGGGCACGCACGCCGTCGCCCCAGTCCTAGGCCTTCATCTGGGTTTTATAAAATCTTTTCGCTTTAGGCCTCTGCCGCCATGTGCAAAAAAAAAAAAGGTTCAATCAATCAGTCAATTTCAACTTCTCGCGGGGAAAAAAAAGATCTTGCAAAATTGGAATTGATTGATTGAACTTTTTAGTCCCACCCAGTCTGCTGTTACCACCACAGCCACACCTACCCAATGGGCCACACCCACCCAATGGGCCACACCCACCCAGCACCCGACGATGCATAAGTGGGTTTTGGGTTGCAGTTTGGGCACTCGGTCTCTAAAAGGTTCACCATCACTGATATAGAGCAACATTTTTTTTTATTTATTCCTGTTTATCCATTATTAAGCATTCTTCACAGAAAGATCTTGGAAGGAAAAAGTTTTATACATTCAAGTTATGAATTTCCTTGTATCTTAATGGGCTGCAGAACATCATTTGTTTGCAGTGACATTTGGAAATTTAAATTTGTCTCATAGATTTCAAGAAATAGGATTAGAGCAGAAGTGCAGGATCCTCTCCTATATGATAGGACTTGGATACATAGCGGAGAACTGATTACGAATTCCTTTGTTTCCCCAGCATTTATTTTCAGTTCGTGTCAATGCCACTTTCGCTGTACTGTTTGTTTAAATCTAAAGTCAAGTTGAGTTCTTCCATTCTAACATATTTAAATTTGTTTAAAGTCCTACTTGGCCTTGGTCGACGAATGCAAATTTTTCTATTTAACATGATCGTGCTCCTGTAATTGGATTTTAGCTTTATTATACTTTTACAATAATTTACGTAACTCAATACAAAATCAAGATGTAATTACAGTAGTCTATTGAATTGGGTATCTGTTGGAATATAGCAAACAAAGTAAATGTTAAGTGTAAGCAAATGAAATAAATATTTCATGGCTATGAAATAAGCAAATAAGAAAAAAGTCGGTTTCACTTGGTTTTCACTTTTGCTTAGAACCAGGCAACCTCCTCCTCCCCCCCCCCCTAAAGAACAAATTTGAGGTCAGTTGGATAATTTCTTTCTTTATTTAGTCTCTGATGATCATTTCAACCAGAATCACCACTAGTGTATTGCTTTTTTAGTGGTCCCTGAAACATTACTAACATTCTATTATGTTTTCCAAGGCAATGGAAATTTCCATGGGTGATAGCAGAACATAGAACATAGAGCAGTGGTGGCGAACCTATGGCACCATGCCAGAGGCGGCACTCAGAGCCCTCTCTGTGGGCACATGTGCCGTCACCCCAGCCCCGCCTCCCCCCGTGGCCTCCTCCTCACCAGCAGCCCCCCCAGAGGAGAATCACCCCCAGGCGCAGCCTGCGTGGAGCAGCGCAGCCAAGGACATGGCAGCCAGGCAGCAGGGACAAGACTCCGCCCTCGTGGCCCGTTGCACACAGATGATGCGGCAGAGTGCAGGCAGAGGGCATGGCCACCATGGTGCTGCAGGGCTGCCTGGGCGATCTGCGGTGGGCCGTGGAGGCAGTAGGTGACACTGTGGGTGGGCAGGGCAGGGGACAGGATGGGGTGGGAGGGGTGGGGCGGGGGTGGGGAGCAGGGGGCAGGGTGGTTTTTGGGCACTCGGTGTCTAAAAGGTTCGCCATCACTGACATAGAGAGTTGGAAGGGACCAACTTTATTATTCAGTTGGTCCCTTCCAACTCTATTATTCTATGCTAATAGTAGACCAACTCTATTATTGAGTTCTAACACAATAGAGTTGGAAGAGTAACTATAGGAAGCTGAGGTTGATGTTTTCTTCCAATCCTTTTGCTGTGTCTTCTTATGGCTTCAATTCTCTCCATCATTTTTCTTTTAGGAGAAGAAATACAGCAGTTGTGTATTGAACTAGCTGTGACCCAGGCCCAATCCTCTCAGAATGCAGCAATGGTTTTAGGCATGTGGGTGGCACCGCCTCTGGTCTACAGTCTAAGTGTATGTGTGCTTTCTCTAATACTTCTATTTCTCAGTCTTGGGGGTGGAAGTGGAAAGTCAACTCCTTTTGCTGTGTGGCTCCTCTCCATTCAGTAGTAAGGGGGAAAAAAACATAGTTTAGTGTAATGGATTTGTTCTCTTTTTAAAAATAACCTTTTTTTCTGGATGAACAGAAAAAAATCCACAAATGTAATATGAGGTCGTACTGGTTTATGCATTCTTCAAATACATGCAGGTATTTTTCGAAGACATTTGTTGAAAATAATAAAGTAAATAATCAACTATGATTTAATGTTGTAATGCATATTAGATTCCTGTGAATCCCTAACGCTCTGTCTTTGCTCATCAGATACAAGCCAAGAGGTACCTTTTTACTTCCTTACCTCTGTGGATGAAATATGTAGCAGAAGACAAACAGCAGATCTTCACTGAAGTGTTTATGGTGCAGCATTTTGAGGCAAAGAAACGGTCAAAAAACCAAGACCTTTGCTGGAATATTTTGCAAGGACTTAACCAAGCTATGAAATCTCCTAGCCCAACTCAGCACAGCTGGAGTTGTTTTTGCAAGGCTGCTGAGAAGATATTTGAGCTTCTGCCAGATGAGATTTGGGTAGGGAAAAGTAAACATTTGAAGTATTAAAACTTTGCTGGAAAAAACAGGTCTCATTTGGGAAGATAAAAGAGGTTGGTGAACTGGAAAGGCTAGATGAAAACGAAGGAGCTGTGACATATGCAGCTATTTTACTGCGTACAATATTTTCATCAGAGCTTTTGTAGAGGTTGCCTTACACAAGTATGCTGTAGGATAATCTCTTGGACTTTTTAAAATGAGCGTGCGTCTAGTTTGAGAACAACTTAGATCAGTGGTGGCGAACCTGTGGCACGGGTGCCAGAGGCGGCACTCAGAGCCCTCTCTGTGGGCACGCTCGCCGTCGCCCCAGTCCTAGGCCTTCAGGTGGGTTTTATAAAACCTTTTCGCTTTAGGCCTCCATCGCTGTGTGCAAAAAAAAAAAGTTCAATCAATCAATCAATTTCAACTTCTCGCGGGAAAAAAAAGATCTTGCAACGTTGGAATTGATTGATTGAACTTTTTAGTCCCGCCCAGTCTGCCGTTACCACTGCAACCACGCCCACCCAACGGGCCACACCCACCCGACACTCGACGATGCATAAGTGGGTTTTGGGTTGCAGTTTGGGCACTCGGTCTCTAAAAGGTTCGCCATCACTGACTTAGATCAACATTAGGAATGTCTGCTTCTCTGATTACTGTACTGTTGAACTAGAGAATCACATTTGATTCCATTGCTTCAAAAAGTATCTATTAACTCAATTAAGTTGAGATTCCACTCAGAGGATATTCACTGAACTGAGTTTGCGTTAGAAACTGAAGTACTGAGTGAATAAGATTGATTGAAATGTTATTTTGTAAAATTTTCATTGAGGCTTAATATGGCAGATATACCAAATGGATTTAGAAATGACCTACTCTGTTTATTTGTATTTAATAGAGCAAAGTCCTGTTTAATTTTGCTCATGAATTTAGAATTAACGATTGCAGGACTTGTAAGGGACTCCAGTCTTAATGGGCAACACTGAAGCCCTTTTCACATGTTGATTTGAACACATGCGAGGAAAAAATGAGGAGTGGGGCTATTCATGCTACTCCCACCTCCCTCATCTTCTCATGTGCGTGAGACTTAAGTTCCTCTAAAATCATTCTAAAAATGATTACATTCTCTTGATCAAGGTTATGTTTATTTTTATATTTATTGCAAATTTGAACATTTACAGCTAGGCATACTATTTTATCAAGAGTTATACTGTACTTCTCTGAATTTTACATTCTTGAAGTCTAGGAAAATGTAAAGAAGGCTTAAGTGGCATGAAATGAGGAAAAGGCAAATATAGTCCTCTTAATGCATTAGACTCTTATGTTTTCAGAATTTGAGTGTATCTAGTTACAGGATAAAAGGATTCCAAAACAATTTTGATTTTTTTTTTTATTTAGAGCCTGGTTAATTACCAGTAACATAACGCAAAGTTGTTGAACCAGAGAGTATTAATTTCCAGGCCACAAGCAGGGTTGTTGGTTTTTTTTAATCCTCTTGATCTTAAAAAAATGGAGGTACACATGACATTCAGTGAATTAAGTCTGACCCTTCCTATCAGCTGTCATGGCAATGGGGCATATTTCTTCCTTACAACCGCCCTGTTTATATTGCCTTTAATATCCTGCCTTCCCTCTTAACTCTGCTTTTGTCTAGTTTTCTTGCTTATTGAAGCATGGGCTGCATTCAGGAAATTTCATAGGAGTCTTTTTCCCCCCAAGATGTCGTTGCTTACTTCAGTGGTAGGAAGATGATGAATGCTAGTTTCTATTCCAACAGACACAGATTCTAATATTAGTATTAGCAGTAGTACTATTTTGATTTTTCCACTGGGAGTATTTTATATAGAGGTTTTTCAACATTTTAGTCGCAGGCGGAAATGAGCACCTCACTACTCTTTGGATGCTTCTGGATTGAAAGGATTTGCCAACTATCAGCTGTTATCCAGGGTAGCCTCCCCAAAGAATGTATGCTGGTCATATAGTATGCCTTATTTTAATTGTGATGCTTCTGACAGATAAATAAGCAAACTTTTGGTCTTACAAACCTGGGAAATAAATGGATGGGGTAGTGGTTAGGATTGGTTTTTCCTAAAAGGTGCATTCATGTAATTCTGTGCACTAGGAACTAGTCTGATCAGTTAATAAATAGAGATATCACTGTGGGCATTTATGATACTGTATTTATTACAATTATCCTTCATTCATTCCCTCAAGATAGTTTTGGTCTGTGTTTAAAGCATTATTGCTTCTGGCACACGGTATTATTTATTCCCATTGCTATCATTGATAACATTAGGCGGAGGTTTAGAATTTGAAACAGAAGAATATTAAGATCATATGTCATAACAAAATAATTTTTCTGGCTTGGCTTAGGCTAAAACCTACATTTGTTTTTATTTCTTTAGCAAGATGATGTAAAGATGTATATACTTGCAGCAAAATGTCTCTCGGAAATGGTTGATACAGAAATTGAACGTATTACAGAAGTTTCAAAGGTAAATGCATTTTAGCCTTATGAATCTTTCACGGAGGTGGAGGACAATTATTTCTCTCTACTGTTCTACATAACGTTACCATTATCATTCCAAAGTAGAGGTGCACGTAATAAGGCAGAATTTAATTTTATGTTTTTATTTTAAGTTTGACACCATTTGAAAACGATATTTGAACAATTAAGGTATTTCCTAGTAATGTCAGAACAATACTACTTCTTGGTCCACACGTCCAGTTTGGAAGTAGATACCGAACTACAATCTTGATAACCATAATAATAATAATAATAATAATAATAATAATAATAATAATAATAATAATAACAACAACAACAACAACAACAATAATAATAATAATAATAATAATAAAGTTGGAAGGGACCTTGGAGGTCATCGAGTCCAACCCCCTGCTCAAGCAGGAAACCCTACACCATTTTGGACAAATGGCTGTCCAGTCTCTTCTTAAAAACTTCCAGTGTTGAAGGATTCACAGCTTCTGGAGGCAGATTGTTCCATTGGTTAATTGTTCTAACTGTCAGGAAGTTTCTCCTTAGTTCTAGGTTGCTTCTCTGTTTGGTTAGTTTCCATCCGTTGCTTCTTGTCCTGCCTTCAGGCGCCTTGGAGAATAGCTTGACTCCATCTTCTTTGTGGCAGCCCCTAATATATTGGAACACTGCTATCATGTCCCCCCTCATCCTTCTCTTCATTAAACTAGACATACCCAATTCCAGCAGCCTTTCCTTATATGCTTTAGCCTCCAGTCCCCTAATCATTTTTGTTGCTCTTCTCTATACTCTTTCTAGAGTCTCAACGTCTTTTTTACATCATGGTGATCAAAACTGGATGCAGTATTCCAAGTATTCCAAATGATAGTTTTAAAAGATGATACGATTTACAAAATTAAAGTTATGTACATGGTTTTCTTAAAGTAAGTAGCATGCCAGGGACTAGTCTATTTGTTCCCTGATGAGATAGGCAGAGTGACTTTGTTACTGCTACCTCCGCCAATCTGAGTCAGAATTAGTATTGATGACTCCACATGGGAGAAAGAGACAGACACACAGAGAGAATGAAAGGGGGGGGGGGTGGAGAGAGAGATATGCAAATCCCAGTATTGTATAGTTTATGCTAAGCCACTTTTTGTTAACAAGCTTCCTTTTTTAATAAAAGAGATTATCTCCCTGAATTAATTTCCAGAAGTGTGAGGATTCCAACTGTTCCTTATTCACTTTATCAGAATCATTCTTGTATGAAGTGAAGTGTTGCTGTCCTATGCATGCATGTAACATTATTTTCGCTCTCTGAGCTATTCTTGAAATGCTCTGACCCCATGAATCATAGTTTTATAAACTATTTGTGGAAGCTTTTTTTATTTGGTATCCCTCAAGGCTGATTTCCTTCTTCCCTTTGTTTATTAGTATTAAGCATTGATTCAGAACAATAATTGTGCAGCACTGTATGTTACATTTTACACAACCTCTTTTATTCATGCCCATAATTAGAGAACTCTTTAAACCCCTGGCTATAATTTGTGAATCATAAAGTAATCACGATTTAAATTAACTATGACTTTCATGTCTGTGTATGTAAAATGTGCATGGAAGGGAAAGAAAAAAGGATTTAATTCATAAGGAGTTGGAAAGTATATGGATATAACTGCATCCTGGTTTTCAATTAGGGCATGCTCAAGCACATCTTAAATATTACATTTTGTTAATGTAAAATTCAGGAGCATCGCCAGGAACATTTTCAATGGAGAACTCTTTTCTGATGTTTTTTCTGAGAAATCATGAGGAAATGTTGCCTGTCTTCAAATAATAATGAGCAAGAGCTTCACCCATGGAGCCTGTTTCCTATTTTTCATCCATTTCATGGTTTGTTTTGCAGAACAATTTGGAAAAAGTTGCATTTGTCAGAGTTTATTTAGTTTCTCAAGGCAGATTTCCTTTGCTGAGATGGAATGATGTGATTAGTGTTGCGGCCGGGTGCCAGCAGAAAGAAACCATTGTGTGGATGCTGCTGCACAGCTTTTACCATGCACGAATCCTGAGCCATGAAAACACTGGTAAGAAATCGTGGCCAAAAAAAAAAAAAAAAAAGTCTGGCCGATCCACTAATCTCCATTTACTACAGTTACTAATAGTAGAGTAATGTATCAAACCTCCTTTTATTCCTATTTACTAATTATTTCCTCCCAAGTCCTTCTGTAGAACTGTGCATGGGCAATTACCCCCTCCCCTCCCCCAGTTCCAGGCAGACAACCGAAAGATGGAGATTTATTGAACTGCTAGTAGACTGCATTTGGCCTTGTGGAACGTAAGTTGTGCCAGGTCAGCATAAATTCCTGGTGCATATTATTTACAGCCCCACTCCCCTTTCAGATTTCCTGAACGTTGGTATATCTTTTCCCCTTAGTTTTGTCAGAGCTTTGTGTGGATCCTACCAATACATAAAGAGAATCTGAGTGGGGGGAAAAATAACAACAAAGTTTGGTACTTGTTTCACTTATTTCATAAATTTGTCCATGGAGCACTGTGCTGGTGTGAAAAAAATGAACCTCTCCCTCACCCCTATTCAGTCAGTTCAGTTAAAACAATAACTAAGAACCAATTGTATTTGAGTATTTCATTAAACAGATTTGGACCAGTCCTGCCCTATATAAACCTCACAAACCTCACCATGACATCACTATACAAATTATAAAAGCACACCACATCCTGCTGTAAAAAACTTTTCGAAGTCCTTTATTAAAAAGTTATTGATACCTATCCATTTGGACTCCTGCGAGTCCCCTGGACTGCAAGGCGATCAAACCGGTCAGTCCTAGAAGAGATCAACCCTGACTGCTCTTTAGAAGGCCAGATCCTGAAGTTGAAACTCAAGTACTTTGGCCACCTAATGAGAAGGAAGGACTCACTGGAGAAGAGCCTAATGCTGGGAAAGATTGAGGGCAATAGAAGAAGGGGACGACAGAGAATGAGGTGGCTGGATGGAGTCACTGAGGCAGTAGGCGTGAGCTTAAATGGATTCCAGAAGATGGTAGAGGACAGGAAGGCCTGGAGGAACGTTCTCCATGGGGCCGCGATGGGTCGGACACAACTTCGCAACTAACAACAATCCATTTGGAAAAAAAATTACATACAAATAATTCAGAAAGCTCTAGGCTTTAGTGATGTACAATCAGAGACACACAGTGTTGAAATGGAGAAGGCTTGGGACAATTGTGGATTTTCCCAAGAGCGGTTATCATGTCCAAATTGATCCAAGAGCACAGCATAAGATCATCCAGGAAGTCACAAAGGAATTGCAAACAACATCTTAAGATCTTTATGCTTCTATCATCCTGGTTAAATCCAGCGTTCATAAATCCACCATCAGCAAAATACTGGATAAAAGTGGGACTCATGGAAGAGTGACAAGGTGGAAGCCATTGTTTATAAAAGAAGCTTTGATCTTTGTCTCATATTTTGAAGAAGCACTTGGATATTGCTCAGATGACAGTTATTTCCATTGCCATCTTCTGATATGCGTTTTGAGTTTCATGTCTAATCTGGAACTATTCTGGGATTTCCTGGTTGCCACCCATCCAAGAAGTAACTAACTACTGGCACCTATTGACAATTAGAAAATATTTAAAGTAATGTTCTAGCTACTTAGATCCTTAAATCCCAGTATGCCCATCACTTTCAATATTTCATACTACATGAAATGTAGTTGAAGAATTCTTACTTGTGTTACAACTATATGATTATGATTACAGCACTTGAAAATGGGTGTGTGATTTTGATCTGTGTTCTTTTTGCTTTGACAGGAGTCTTAAAAAGAATGGAGTGGCTCTTGGAATTCATGGGATATATTAAAAAAGTTTCCTTAAATACAGCCTCTATGCAAAATGTTTCTCCCCAAGAGGTACATTGCTGAAAAAATTTACATTTTCAGATAAAGAAAACAAGTTGAAATGTATGATTTAAACTCTTTCTGAGGAATATCAAGAGATGCTTGCTTTGGGAGAAGATCACGTTATTACTTCCATAATGAAAATGTCAGCTTGTTGAAAAAAATATAGCAAAATCGTATTTGGGGACTCGTGTTTAAAATTTGGAAATTGACCATCTGGAATGCCTGAATCGTGATGAAATCTAGGAAGGAAATATTTTGGATATACATTTAGAAATAGCTGCAGTTAAAATTCAATTACTTTGAGGAGTCATAAAAACCATCTGTATAATTTGCTGTGCACATTATTTTGCTGAATTTAATTATTCATATTATTGTCATTATAACGACAATCCCCAAATACAAACTATAATTAAATATAATCTTTATAAAATAGGCATAGGCAGTGAAAATCAAGTAAAATATATCCAAAGGCTTTAGACTCTCCACTCCTTTCTAAAAGGTACTCTGAAAAGTTAGAAAACTGCAAGCCAGACTTTGATTTTGCTTATTTATTTTCTTTTCCATCAGTGTCAGCAGTGGATCGAGTAGAATTCTGGAAAATGATGTGGTCTTAATAATATACCAATATTTGAACCATAGTTTCTTGAGCAGTAGCCTAAAACTCATAAAGCCCTGAGCTGTATTTAGATCACTTTAAGCCAGGGGTCTTCAAACTTGGCCCTTTTATGAGGAATGGCTGAGGAATTCTGGGAGTTGAAGTCCACAAGTCATAAAAGGGCCCAGTTTGAAGACCCCTGCTTTAAGCCAAAAACCAAACACATTACAGGTTAGCATTTTATCTGAGGCAGGTTAAATTCTGCTCTATGACTCTTACTGATTCTTGTTTTCTGAGGAAAACATAGAATTTACTAGCATAGAATTACTTTATTAATTTACATATTTTATTGTTAATAAGCCCCATGAGCATAGTAGGACTTACTTGGTCCAATGCATTTATTGCATCACAAATGAAGTTGTAGTGGAATGAGTGGTTTCATACAGCAATTTCTCAGCATGAAGCATAAACCTACTACTAGAAAATCCTCCTAGAATTCAACATTAATAAATGTTGGCATTACAGGTAGTCCTCAACTTATGACCACAATTGGGACCAGTCACTAAATGATGCAGTCATTACAGGAGTCATCATCATCAGCTGGACCCAATTTTATGATGATTTTACTATGGTCATTAAGTCAACCGTGCAGTTGTTAATCAAATTTGGCTTCCTCAATTGGTTTTGATTCCTCAATTGAAGCTGGCTGGGCAAGTCACAAATTGTGATCACGTGACTGCAAGATGCTACAGACATCATAAATGTGAGTTGGTTGCCAAGCACCCAAATTGTGATCACACGACTGTGGGTTTTGTTGCCAGTCATAACTTTGATGATGGATCATAAGTCCCTTTTTCCGAGGCTCTTATAACTTCAAACTGTAGTTAAACAATTTTAAGCTGAGCACTACCTGTATTTGTGATTTAGAAAACAAAGTGTTTCATATACCTTATCTAGATATTTACACTAAGATCCTTTAAATCAGGATTTTTATTCCATTGCACTGTTTTTATTTTACTCAATTAGTGTCATTTGCTGGGCCAAGACCACTGACGGAGTAATAGATTTGGAAAGTATCTGTCTTACAACAAATAACCTGAAGCTGAATGCAGAAAAAATCCTAATCCACAATTCATTCTCTTATCGTCATACCATATGGTGGTCCTTTCAGATAGAAATAGAACCTTTGTTCTATTTCTTCTAAATACCTTTTAGGACTGCACAGCACTTTGGAATCAAAGACAAAAGATGCTTAAAGGCATATAGGACTACTTGTTGAGTTCTTGTCTGCAACTCCTTCAAGCAGCTGTGTCTTTTCTAGGATCGCATGGGTGCTGTCAGCAACTGCAGCATCATCCTGAGAAAAGGCATATTTGCTTTAAGCAGCTGGAAACAAATGTTATGTTTATGCCCCTTTTGGCTTTCAAGTTTGAATTTGTGAAGGCTTATTTTTATTTCTTATATATCGATAGATCTATATCCCACATTTCTTTCAGGATTCAAGACGGTATACAAAGCAGTCACTGCTTCTGTTTTGCCCCACATACAGTAATTACCTTGTGAAGTAGGTGGGGTTGAGAGAAAGTGACTGGCCCAAAGTCACATAGTGGTCTGAAGATGGCTGAAGATGGGCTAGAACTTGGCTTTTCCCAGTGCCAGTCCAAGACTGTAACCATCCACACCACAGTCCAAGTAGCCACCATCTTTGTCTTAACAACTAGCCTACAACCTGGTGCATCCCATTTATAAGAAAATGTCAGAGCTAATAAAATATGATCCTCCAGATTTGAAATCTGGAACTCCCTATACTATAGTTATTGCAATGTTAATGTGCACTAATTGTACCTTTTGAATAAATTTTTATATTAGATGAACAGGCTTATTTACAGTATAGCAATATATGCTATAAAATATTATACTTTAGTCATTTCTACAAGCTCACTTGGTCTGTCTAGAAATTAAAGATAAAAGTTTTTTTTTCCCAACCTGATATATAGCTCATGTTAAAAAAATTATACTAGCTTTAAGACCATTAAAATGTTCCGGTAACATTCTTCTTCTTAATTGTTTGAGCTCAATAATTTATAAATTATTGTGACTCTAGACCTTTCCAGACTTCACTGATCCAGTTAGCAAAATGTGCATCTGTTTCCTGTTCAGGCTGTGAGCTTCCTGTTGTGGATTTTCGCCGCTTGTGTGGTTGCCTGGGCGGATCACGCCATGCCAATGCTACTTGGCCTTAGTGCAGACTGGTCTGCCTGGCAGCGTGAAACAATAGACGGAGCCTTTGCTGCACGTGCTTTAGGCAAGCGTCCAGTGGATACTTTGGCTGTCAAAGAGATACTCAACCTTCTTCCAGGGAGCTTACAAATTCTGTTGACCAAAGAGCCTTGGAAAGAGCAAACACCAAAGGTATGTGTTTTAAGTTGGATTGTGTCTTGCACTAGTTCACTCAACAGTCTAATCTCACAATGTGAAAGAATCCTTTGCAGGTTCTGATCTACCAGCAGCTGGACTCACATACAGGAGAAATGGGCATCTGTAGATTGCAGCAGTATATTGATAACAACAGTTAAATAAATCCATAAATATTTTGAGAAAATAGTGTTATATCTATAGATACATTCACTCCTTGACCAGAAGACCACCACGTCTGCATTTTAATATTATGATCCGACTTCAATTTACATTTGTTCATAGTTGTATGTGTTTTATAGACGGAACTGATGATTAAAGAAAGAATTCCCACCACACCTACATCGTTCCCAATACAGGTAATCCTCGACTTACAACAGTTCACTTAGTGACCGTTCAAAGTTACAACGGCATTGAAAAAAGTGACTTATGACCATTTTCACGCTTACGACCTTTGTAGCATCCCCATGCATATGTGACCAAAATTCCGATGCTTGACAACTGGTTCATACTTACGACTGTCGCTGTGTCCCAAGGTCACATGATCCCCTTTTGCGACCTTTTGACAAGCAAAGTCAATGGGGGAAGCCAGATTCACTTAACAACCGTGTTACAACTGCAGAGAATCACTTAACAACTGTGGCAAGAAAGGTCATGAAATGGGGCAAAGCTCACTTAACAAATGTCTCACTTAATAACAGAAATGTTGGGCTCAATTGTGGTCCTAAGTCGAGGACTACCTGTACATTTTTAAGGACATTATAACCTCTTTCCCAGCTATGAACTTGTTCAGATTGATGTACAGAAGTTTGGAGTGTTGGCAGTTTAAACTGTAGTCCACCCAGCATATCTTCCAAGTGGCATGTGGATAATTGCAGCATCCTCCCAAAATCATTCCAGTGAAATGCACACAGTACAAGAAGAGCTTGGCATGATTGAAAATTAGGGCTGGGCATAAAACACACCGAAGCACAAAGAGGTAGATAATAAAACTTGACAGGTCTTTAAATGAAATCCATACTTTCCAGGATTGCAAGAGCACCTGTCAGAGCTATGGGGTTGCATTGGAAAGTAGCCATAGATTCCTGGGAAGAGATACTGATGCTCTAAGGAGGTGTGCAAAGATGCTGTTTCAGCATGCCTTTCATTCCGAAGTGCTGCAGAGCACTAACAGATTTATAACATGAATAAATTAGTATTAATTACAAACTAGGGTTTTAAGAAAGTTTACAAACGATTAATTTTTCAAAGTCCTAAAAGAATAGCAGCAATGCTGTTTTTCCTTACATGCAAGGTAACCTGCAGCTCTCACTTGTACAGTAATAGATCAGCATGTAATATAAATCACCATTGGCCAGTAGGATCGAGAACTTGAATTAGATCATGTGATAGATTATATGTCTGTTTAATGTGTCTCGGTTTTATCATTTCTAAGAAATTGTGTTTTGTTTATTTTTTTTTGCTTTTTTGAAGGAATGGTTAAATAGCCACACATTTGCTTGTTCTCATCACGAGTATGTTGGATTGTCATTAAAATGTATTTCATATAAAACAGTTTGGACTTTATATTTGAATACAGATATATATTTTAAGCAATAATGAAAATTTCTGCATCAGCTTGTCAACTTTAATTAAAGCAGGTTTATCCAAAGTTTTGTTACCCCCTCCTCCCCCCCCCAATGCTTTGAACTACATTTCCCATCTGCACCAACCCACATAATCAGTGACTGTTGAGATGGCAATAATTGTATTCCAACATGTCTGGACAAGTTGAGAAGGCTTGATTGAGTTATTTTAATTAAAAAAAAATAATTCTAACTTTTGAGTTTTAAATTTATTCACAGTTTATTGACTGGCTGTTTAGCCTAATGGAGAATCCTAATGAAATGCTGTCTCAGTCTTCCAGATGTCTTTTGAAAGGTATGGTAAAACTGAGTTACTTACAGACTTCCAAACGTGGATAAATAATAACACTTTGTTGTTGTTTTTTAAAAAAGGTGATTTATATCAATTTAAAAGAAAAACATGTTTACAAAAGATATTGTTATTCAGAATTGTTTTATACATCTCATCATTATAAAGTTGTGGGACAGTCGAAGGTGGGGTGTTTCAGCTTCAGGTCTTTTTCTGGAGGATGAGCCTTTTATTGTCTTTCAGTAGTTACCTTTGGATGTGAAGAACAAGTGTTTTTCTGTTCAGTTCCTGTTTGTGGATTTTTCATAAGCATTTGCTGCTGGGGGGTGGGGGACGTGGGGGGTGGGGAAGAAGGCTGAGCTTGATGGGCCTTTGATTTGATCCAAGAGAGTTCTTCCTGTGATGTTGATTGACTTTCAGATCATTTCAGGCATGCAACAGTAGAATATTTGTTTCTGTTTCCATTGGTGATATTGTTGTGTGTGTTCTTTTAACAGCTTCTTTATTGTCCCTGAGATCCCTTCCAGAGTTCAAGAAGAAAGCAGTATGGACAAAAGCTTATGGCTGGTAGGAATCATGAAGAAACAGATACTGTTATCTGCTGGCCATACTCGTCTTGCAAATAAATCTTTTATGCTGTGGAATAGGAGCTTCTGTTACAGACAGGTTGTTATCTTTCCTGAGGAAAGATACTTAAAAAATCCTGCTTATTTGAATATGCACCATTTGTTCTATTGATGAGAGAAAGAGAGAGAGGAAAAAATGAAAGAAAAGAAAAGAAAGAAAAAGAAAGAAAGAAAGAAAGAAAGAAAGAAAGAAAGAAAGAAAGAAAGAAAGAAAGAAAGAAAGAAATTCCTATTAGAAAGTGGGAGTTGGGTAAGTTGAGTAAGGAAGTTTAAACAAGGTAAGATTTCATAAAAGGTTGGTCAGCAATGCGTTTGACAACTTCAGTGTGGTAAGATTAAAAATATTGCCTTGAAAAATTGAACTTTTGAATGTGTTTTATTTTTTAGACAATGTGCGATGACGCAAAGCAGCTGCCCACTATTTATTGATATTCTTGCTACCACTATCGGTACCAAGGAAATTAGGCTGACAAGAAAGTATTTCCCCAGGGGTTCCTTCAACATGGAAATGATCCTATTTGGCACTGGTTTTCTCTATGGAAAAAAATGTTTTAAAGGGAGAGGAGTGTCATTTTAATCAGAAGTAGGCCTTTCTATGGCCAAATGATAGGTTTTCTTGCCTTAAGCATTTAAATTTGCTCCAAAATATCAGGCCATAGACTAAAAAAAAAAAGTTCACTTATGGTGGTGTTTAAGACATGGAAGAGGATCCCAGCCCCCTAATCTATATTTAAACCTCAGATCAAAAGAAAGTTTCCCAGAAAAATAGCTACAGAAGCATTGATGGAGGTACGTTGGGATTTGATCCAACAACATGCATAGAAAAACATCTGGTTTCTGTACCTGGTTAATATCAAGGTTTCTCAACCTATTATCCCCACCCATCCCCCAATGTTTTGAACTTCAATATTTCTATCTCCCTAAAGTCTCCACTCATTTCAGCATACTTTATTCTTCCTGCAAATATCTTTGGTTATTGCATTTCTGAAATGAAATACAACTATGGAATAAGGAAGGGAGGATTTCCCCAAGGAAAAATGTAGATTAAAAAGATTAAACATTAAAAAGGAGTCACAAGGAGGGGGCAATCAGAGTTAAAAGTTTGGAGGACTTTCAAAAATGTTGCTATTATATAAAGTCTAATCGTAAGGAACACATTCACACGTACTTTAACACGGGTGAGCGCCATTTTAAAAATCATTTTTCAACTCAGCATTTTAGGGATGTGGCTGATTGAGAGAAAGAATACAAGAAATCAAGAGTTTTAAGGTTTTGAAAGGCTTAGCCATACATATTTAAAACCACATGGCTGATAAGAAGCCTTTTGTCATCAAATTTCAATGGCATGATCCTAAGAAGCTCTAGATTAGCAAAATACAGACTTGGGAATATATAAGGTTCCTGAATTATAGAAAGCCTATTCCTGCTTTATCTATACCTGGGTGGATAATGTTATGATTTGCAACGTATCATCAGACACGTAATCAAAATTTCAGGTGCACACAAAATGCCCTGCAATATATCCTACTTTTAAAAAGGTTGATTATTGCTATCAAATTGTTTTGTTCCTTCTGGTTTTCACGTAATAGTTCTTCAAAGGCACCAACTGACAAAAACGTGTGTTGAAAGGTCGTTTGGGCTGTTGTCCTTTGTGGCAGTGTTAGAAACAATGAACGCCTCCTCGACAATTTTGAAAGAATTCTCCAGTGTGGATATATATACACACATGCATGTACATAACATCCTGGCTTTTAAATGAGGTAATGTTCTCATTACTGTAACAGCAATAGAGCAAGTAGCTTTTGCATTCCACTGAATATAATGAGAAAGCTAGTGAAAGTGTGTTTAAGCCAGTGGTTCTCAACCTTTTTAATGCCGTGACCCCCAACCGGTCGTAAGTCGAGAACTAAACCGGTCGTAAGTCGAGGACTACCCAACCGGTCGTAAGTCAAGGACTTTGCCTGCCCGGGAGCGCCGCGCATGCGTGGTTCCGCCCCCTGCGCAGGCCGAGGCGTAGCTGGCAAGCGGCAGAGACGGAGCAGGCCGACCACCAGCTGGCCCAGCTCAAGGGAGGTAAGGCACCCGCCGGAAAAGGGGAAAAAAATGGCGGACAGCCTTGCTTGGCGACCCCTGTGAAATGGTCGATCGACCCCAAATGGGGTCGCGACCCATAGGTTGAGAACCGCTGGTTTAAGCAATCAAAGAATTCTTTTGATTCTTGCTTCGTGTGCCTCTGTGTACAAAGTCTGTGAGCAAACGATCTAATTGCGAAGAAAGTGTAGTGTGCTTTTTAAACTTGAAATCTCCAAGTGACTAGATCTTGAAATATTAGTAATTGTCACAAAGGCTGTTTCATAAGAGGTGAAATTCGTCATTTCCCACCAAAAACATGAGTTAGCTGCTTTTCTCTTTGATGTTGCTGCTTCTTAGATGAGTCTTCCGCTCCATATAAAGATACTGAACAATGAAATAGGCACCTAAACCCAAACCACAGCATGTTTGAAACATAAAAAGAAAAAAAAAGAAACGTAAAGTACATAATAGCATTACTCTTATAAAATAATAGTCTCCGAAATCCTCAGACCTTAAAGTTGTTCAAATATATTTACTTTAAAGTGATTGGATTTATTTATTTAACCTACCGCAACTTATATTTTAAAACTAATTTAGCACATTTTTCTGATTCGGCAGCCACAGGAATCTTTGCTTAGCCTCTCAAGATTCCTTGTTCCCTATGGTTTAATATCTTCAGAAAAACTAAAATCTGTATATGAGGAATGCCAAAATGAAGAAGGAAATTGCTTGAAATGGTGTTAAGAAAACCGTCATTAGAGCAGGACAAGGTTGCCCTCCATCCGTTTGACCATTCAGATATGTTGGGCAATATTGTGTTCTGAACTGTACATGTGTAACTGTACATGTGTAAGTGTACATATCTCCAAATAGCTAGACATGCAAAATGACAAGAGTAGCGCACTTCTGACAATTAAGCAATATATTGTCATTTAAATTATTTAAACAAATAGGGATTCAGTATCTGTGGGAAACACACTCTGGCTGATGAGAGCTTTGCATTAATACTATACTGTACCCATCTGTTTATAGCTGTTTCAGAGTTAGTATATAGCAGTGATGGCGAACCTTTTAGAGACCGAGTGCCCCAAAACTGGCCCCGCCCCGCTCCACCCCCTGCCCCGCCCTTGCTCTGCCCCCCATCCCGTCCCGCCTGCCCACAGGACCACTCACTGCCCGCTGCAGATCGCCCAGGCAGCCCAGCAGCGATATGGCGGCCACATCCTCTGCCCACGCTCTGTGGCATCAACTGCATGATGGGGGGTGAGGGCAGAGTCTTGTCTACGCTGCCTGGCTGCCATGTCTTTGGCTGCGCTGCTCCGTGTGGGCCATGCTCGAGGGCGACTCTCCTTCAGGGGGGCTGCTGGAGAGGAGGGGGTCGCAGGGGGAGGCAAGGCTGGGGCAACGGCACGTGTGCCCACAGAGAGGGCTCTGAGTGCCGTCTCTGGCATCCGTGCCATAGGTTCGCCACCACTGGTATTATGTTTGACAGGGATCTGATGTAACTGTGATGAATACCTCTAGACTCTATACTGGTATAATGAATTGTGTGAATAATTTCCTGTACCAGTCAGGCTCCCCCCAGTGAGGGATGGGAGCTTAATCCCCAATCCTGCCAATGCGCTACAGATAATCTCCTCTGGTGCATTTGCTAAGAAATAAAAGAACTTACCACCAAACAATATTGCCATGTACATTTTCAGTACGTAGGGAAAGTAAACAGTTAGATCCAATGGAAAGAGTATTCGGATGGAGTAAGTGCCTGAGGTTTCAAAGTGAGGCAACGATTCATATATGGCAAATGCTGGGGGAGAAAAAAGAAGAAAAAACCAGCCAAGTGAAAAATTCCAAATACGCAAAAAATGTCTCAGTTCTGTGCAATACATTCAATTAATATGGATACAGGTTAGGCTCAAGCTTCAACCAGGACTAGAGATTCACAATTATAAGTTTTTATTATAGAGCAGGAGTGGGTAATCTCCAGATTAGATGGGATCCCAATTTTCATCAGCCTTATATGGTATAGCCCAGGGGTAGGCAACCTTGGCTCTTTTATGACTCGTGGACTTCAACTCCCAGAATTCCTGAGCCAGCCATGCTGAGGGGAAAGGGAGAGGCTTTCAAGCTGAGCCATGCTGGCTCAGGAATTCTGGGAGTTGAAGTCCACAAGTCATAAAAGAGCCAAGGTTGCCTACCCCTGGTATAGCCAATAGTTACCGATGCTGGGAGTTGTGGTTCAGTACATCTGGAAGAGCACAAGTTGTCCTTTCTTCTGCCCCAGGAGTGTCCAGCCTTGGTAACTTTAAGACTTGTGGACCAACTCCCAGAATTTCCCAAGTTGAAGTTCACAAGTCTTAAAGTTGCCAAGATTGGAGAACAGATTGGATCTGTTTTGCCTTAAAAAACTGAAGCTGATTTGAACGATTATTCCCTNAATAATAATAATAATAATAATAATAATAATAATAATAATAATAATAATAATAATAATAATAATAAAGTTGGAAGGGACCTTGGAGGTCATCGAGTCCAACCCCCTGCCCAGGCAGGAACCCTACACCATTTCAGACAAACGGCTGTCCAGTCTCTTCTTAAAAACTTCCAGTGTTGGAGGATTCACAGCTTCTGGAAGCAGGTTGTTCCACTGATTAATTGTTCTAACTGTCAGGAAGTTTCTCCTTAGTTCTAGGTTGCTTCTCTCCTTGGTTAGTTTCCACCCATTGTTTCTCGTCCTGCCTTCAGGCGCCTTGGAGAATGATCCAATGAAACTGATTCCTAATTAAGCATATGCAGGTAGTCTTTGTTTAAGAACTATTTCAAGTTACAATAGCACTGAAAGTAGTTACAACCAGTCCCCAGAGTTACACATCATCAAAGCACCCTGTGGTCATCTGGGTGCCTGGCAGACCACCCACATTTACAAAAAAACCACAGCATGTGCTTTAACTCGCCCCACACACATCTCACCCCACATCTCACCCTTTGCAGGCTGTCCTGCACGCTATCATCACCTACTCCTGCCACCCTCAGCTGACTCTTCACAAGTTTGCACGAAGGGCCAGCAGCTGCCTCAGCTAGGAATGCATCATTTGCAACAAGAGTGGAGTGCAGAGTGCTCAAAAGGGCAGAGATGGGCTGCGTAGGCGGGGGGGGGGGATGTTGAAGTAGAGGCAAGCACAGCAGGGCAGGAGAAGCATGAGGTCCTCACATAATGACAGTATGGTCCCCATCTAACATCCACTGTCAGGAAGTTTCTCCTTAGTTCTAGGTTGCTTCTCTCCTTGGTTAGTTTCCACCCATTGTTTCTCGTCCTGCCTTCAGGCGCCTTGCGGTCACATGGTATGTCACTTAATGATCGCTCTGCTGAGCGATGGAAATTCTGGTCCCAATTAGGGCCACTAAGTGAGGATTACTTGCGCAGAATTGCGATTTCAGAAATTATAGTCTCTTCCTCCACTTACCTTGAGCCAAAACTGAGAGAGGATAGAAAGGAATCCACAGTGAATGATAGAGCCAAGCTAGTCCTTGAAAGTATATCCCTCTCTCCAATAGTATGCAGTGTGTGTATCTAGAAGGAAAAACAGAGCAGGGGAATCCCGTCACGTGTGCCGTGTTATCAAACAAATAATGCATATGGCATCATTATGATTAGGAGTGGCTGCTTATGGGGCAGATGAATCCCATGCAGCCTTCAGAACCCAGGTTCCCTGCAGTTGTGTTATAACTGTCCTTGTTCCAACTCAGAAGACTGCTACTGGGAATGATCAAATGACTGTATCTGAATCCTGGCCAAGAGTATCTTTCTTTCTTTCTTTCTTTCTTTCTTTCTTTCTTTCTTTCTTTCTTTCTTTCTTTCTTTCTTTCTTTCTTTCTTTCTTTCTTTCTTTCTTTCTTTCTTTCTTTCCTTTCACCACCCATCTGAACAAGTAATCCTGGGTGACGTATTAGGACAATTAAAACACTACAAAATAAATATTTGTTGTTGCGAAGTCGTGTCCGACCCATCACGACCCCATGGACAATGTTCCTCCAGGCCTTCCTGTCCTCTACCATCTTCTGGAATCTATTTAAGCTCATACCTACTGCTTCAGTGACTCCATCCAGCCACCTCTGTCATCCCCTTCTTCTCTATTGCCCTCAATCTTTCCCAGCATTAGACTCTTCTCCAGTGAGTCCTTCCTTCTCATCTATGGATGTTAATAGAACCAAAAAACAGAGCTCTTAACATATTCGGGGGCCCAGGCTCAGGTTCACAATCCTGTCTTCATAGCCTTATGAAAGGCCAACAGGATTAGGACTCATCCCGATATCAAAGGCAGAATATTCCAGAGGGCTGGGACCTATGACTGAGAAGGTAAAACTCCTGGTTCTCACCAGCTGACATTCCTTGGCAGATGGGACCTGCAGCATCCCCAACTTGCCCGACTGAATTGAATAAGTAAAAACAGATTTGGGAAGGATGATTTGATTAGTCAACTCTTGCTAGGTTTCACAGAAATCAGAATTAATCAGCACTGACCTTCTGTTTTTTATTGGCTCCAATAAATTGCAGGAACCTCGAGAAACTAGCTTGCTTACATTTTTGCTCACTGAATCATACAATGTCTTTGTGTTGCCTCAATTCTCAGGAATTCAACAATCTAAACACATTAATAATGTGTTTGGAGTATTCTGATGTTCTGGATATTCTGTGATATTATCAAAATCTTGGATTCTACTATTCTGGTTATTGCTTTCTATTTATAATGTTCCATAAAAAGAGGAGAATACATGATCTACAGCCAGAAAGGTTGAATGTTTATGGGTAAGAGAATGCACATCCTTATCTTCTGAGCTATGTTACAAAGAAAGCCTCCCAGATAATAACAGTGAATTCCATACAGGGAAGATAAATAAGGGAAACTTCTTGGCTGCGTTTCCACAGGAGTGGCATTAAATTCTCACCTGATGACATCAATGCAACTCCAAAGGAAAAACAAGACACATACAATGCCTTTCCCTTGAACTTCTTCTTGACTTGCTATGGCAACAAATAAGATGACAATTCTTTCTGTGATCTGGAAAAAGTAAAATAAGTTTTTCTCAATTTGTTCTCTTTGGACTATCAATGTGATAAAAGTGGCCACAGGAGAGACCATTTTCAACTATGGTAAAGGCAGGCTGCAGTTATGTGATATAACTTAAGTCACTTAATTAAGTTTTTTACTCGTCTTAATTTTCTGGGTTTGACATATTGATAAGTACTGAGGCTACATTCGCATACCACATTAAATTAAAATATGTTTGTCTAATCAGAATAGTATGGAAACACAGCTGCAGCACACGATGCATTAAATATTAAAACAATAAAATGCACTTTTCCACTAAATTCTGTATTTCGATTTTGACATTAAATGCTTCTGCTATCTTAACTTAGGAAACACAATACTGTAGTTTGCAAAGTAGACTATTATCCATTAATAAGTAGTACTGTTTGCCCGCTCACTAAATTTCCAAACAATGCAGTTGCCATTAAATAAAATGTGTAGGGGGTTTGCAGAACCTTGAGCATATGAATACAGCGCGAAGATGACTTATTTTATGCAAACTGGAATTAAGTTTGGCTACAGATTAAAACCGGGATGAAGCACTAGTCTTTAGTTAAGCATATACAGGTAATCCTTGCTTACTAATTGTATGGTTTAGCAACTGTTTGCAGTTAAGATGGTGATGAAAAAGTACTTTTTCAACCAGTCCTTGCATTTATGACCTTCATAGGTCTGTAAAACAAAGGAAAGCTAAAGTAAGATAATAAAATCATGATATTTCACTTAGCAACCATTTCACTAGAATAAGGGCAGGGGAGTGAAGAAAAGGAAAACACAGCTGAGGACATGTGATTTCCCAGTTAGCTTCGCTTACCGAGTTACTGGTCCCAATTGTAAAACAATGACTACCTGTAGATAATTTTTTGAAATTGCTCATTTTCATTTCGTATTTTATTGGTTTTCATTTTTTAAAAAAGTCAGACTGAAATCCAAATTCCATATCCCGTTTTCTATAATCAGATGTCAGAAACTGAAAAGTCATGCCACCATTTTATAAAATGTACACACAGATGCCTTCTTTTTCATTTGTACTATTGTTCTCTACCTTTACAGTATACCCTATTTCCCAATTTCTAAACAGACATTCAGGTTTCTGAGGGGCTATTCTGTGGCTTATTCAGTGCAACAGCAAATACCTAAATCAAGTAATGGGCCACAATTAATACAACAATTAGAAAAACTGTGTGTGTTTCAAATCCCAGCCTGCTTAGGAAATTCTGTTCACATTCTGTTCTAACAAGAAAGACTTTCCCCTGTAGCCTTCCCATCTCCCCACCACCATGAAAAATGCAATTTATTCAATGTGTGTCATGTCCAGACACAATTCTAATCTGATTAACCCACAAAGATCTCATTTTTAAAGGGAGTGATGACAGAAACTAGGAATTCAGGTTACAGTTCACCTTCAATTATGAAAAGTCACAGAGAGACTTTAGATCAGTCAGTATGTAACAGTCTAATCAACACCACAATTTTTTGTGGGGGGAAAACTGGAAGTGGAAATATGATGTATCCTGTCTTGAATTACTGAACAAAATGTTCAATGTTATAGTCATTGCTTGCTGATCACTTGTTGATGACGGTTAGAAGTTATAATAGCACTGAATGAATGATATTCATTACATATTCAGATCATAGACTCAGTTCATGCAAGAAAATTGTACAAACTGATTATAAACAATGACACTGCAGTGTCATCAAAATGATTCACTGGAACATCTGTTAAAACAATCATGTGCCAATAATGTAAAATTGGTGAGAATATATAGTTGAAAAAGTAGTTAAAAAAAAGAACAGGTTAAAATATTGTGAAATTTCTAATATGTACCGATAACATCTTGGCTCATAACACAAGATTTAACTGTGGTTGAAAAAAAGAAAGTGAATAATTGATGTGGCAATACCAAGGCACGGTAGAGTAGAAAAATAGATAAAGAATTGGAGACGACCACAAGGTATCAAGATCTAAAAATCAAAGTTGAAAGATTATGGCATAAACCATAATGCCAGTGGGTGCCATACCAAAAAGCCTTAGACCGTACTTAGAAAATCTACATATTAACAAAATTTCCAAATCTGTCAATTACAAAAGACCACACAGCCTGGATCTGTGCGTAAGGACTAGAAAAATAATCACAATGAATCATGCCCTTCATCCACGCAGTAACACTATCAGATTCTACCTGCCAAGAAGCATAGCTGAGAGTGGAATGTTGCAAGAAAACATGATTGTGATACTACTTGCAAGATGGAGTTGATAGACTGAGCCCAAACATTATGCCAGGAATAGCTAACTTCTGCCCTGCATATATTTTGAATTCCAAACATAATAATGAATTGCTATTTGTCAGAATAGCCATGAGCTAATAAGTAGTGAAATTCAAAATATATGGTGAGCATTACCTTGCCTATCCATGTATTAGAAGATGGTTTGTGCAGTTTTAATGAGAAAAGTGATGCAGGTTTAGTTTATATAGATGTACTGACGATGGTAATGGCAGCTTTTATAAAATTTGCTAAAGGTTTTGATTGTCTTCTAATCGTATTTCTCATCAAGATTTCTTCCAAAATTCTGATCCACTGCGAGCAGAGCACTTTTATTACAGATATTTTTCAATGAGCACATTAAAATGGTATCCAGAATTCAGATCTAAACCCAATTCATTTTCATTTCTAAGCTCTCTGTTACTATGAGTTCTAGTAAAAAAGGGGTTCTGTGGGGGATATATGCAGAGAAAAATATTTAACAGTGCAATCCTAAAAATGTCAAAAGTAAATCTCATAAAGGTCAAAAATTATGTTTCCCAAGTAAAAAAAACTGAAGTTTACAATTCCCTACCTATGTAGTGAATAGGTCATTCCACAGTGCATCTTTCTATTGTAGTCTAAGTAGATATCCATAAGATTATGTTGTCCATCTCACTGAATTCAATGTGTGCTACTTGGGAGTAAGCACAGTCTGAGCTTTATGTTTCTTACTAAGCTTTTTGTTTATTATGGCCACCTTTTCATCCAGGGTATAATCAGAAGCCTAGGCTGAAATGTAAGCTGACAACACTGAGAAATTCTTCATGCTAAAGAAAAACAAAAAAAATTTTAAAATTACCTTTAAAATGTCGTTATCTTAGGCACTTGTGTGGAATATTGATTATGCTAACTTTCTTATTTGTCCTACAAATTCATTTTCTCAAATTCTGTTGAAGGAATGCAAAACCTTTATTCTAGTCCATTTGTATCTCTCCCTTTCTTTTCCACTAGTTAACCTATTTTTCTAAAAAAAAAAAAAAATCATTCCAAATTCTGTTCTTTGACTTATGCCCCTTTTCTTTTGCATGGGTCTTTTGAGATTCAAAATAGACTGTTTTGCAAAACAACCATTTTTTGAGCGCTGGTTTGACTTGATTGGGGCAGAGGTGGCAACCTATGGCCTCTAGGGCCATGTGTATCCCTTAACTTAATTGTATGCAACTATGGGCATCTAGTCAATTAGGACCTCTAGTAAAAGCAATTGTACCCTCCAGGCAACCTGACAGAAAAAGGCATGAGAGGTAGACAGCCATAATTTCACAGTGTTAGATCCATTATTCTTCATTCATTTTTGCTCGGATAATGGTTATCGGAATGGATATCCTGTTATGTGTTCCTTCCTGGTAATTTTTGATCGCTGTAATTAAGCAGTGTGTTATTTAGCCAGGACTTTCAGGATAATTTGAAGGTATACAGAACAACCAGTGGCTTATTGCAGCAATGGCCAAAATCTTTGTACAAATCTATTGTATCTTCATTTATTATATAATTCAAAATACAGGTAGTCCTCAACTTATGACCACAATTGAATCCATCATTTATGTTGCTAAATGAGAAAGTTGCCAAACGACTTTTTGCCTCATTTTACCACTTTTCTTGATTTGTTAAGGGTATCACTGCAGTTGTCCAATTAGTAACACGCTCATTAAGTGAATCTGGCTTCCCCATTCACTTTGCTTGTCAGAAGGTTGCAAAAGTGGATCACCTGACCCCGGGATACTGCAACCGTCATAAATGTGAGTCAGTTGTCAAGCATCTGAATGTAAACCATGTGACCATGGGGATGCTGCAATGATCATACGTCACTTCTTTCAGTGCGGTTGTAGCTTTGAACAGTCCCTAAGTGAACTGTTGTAAGTCGAGGACTACCTGTATTATTAGCCACAAAGACTGAAGGTTGGCAAGAACAAGATCTGAAACATCCAGAGGTGCTTTTTTTCCACGAAGCTTCTTGGATGAGAAGCAAAACATCTTCAAAGAAAAACAAGGAAGTCGAGTTGCCTTTTGAAAAAGCACCTTTGGGACAACCCTGACCTGGATGGCTGAGAGAGAGCTGAAGAAGCTTCTTGAAGGAGAAGCGAAACATCTTCAAAGAAAAACAAGGAAGCCCAGTTGCCTTGTGAAAAAGCACCTTTGGGGCCTGGATGATTGAGAATCTCCATAGAAGATCTGAAACACTAAAAAGCTGGCTGCACGATTCTGTGATAAGCTTAGCTCATTCAGTATTTAGGTACGATGGGAACCAGATTCCAGCAACATCTGGAGAAAGTAGAGAGTCCCCCTCCCTGATCCAAGGACAGGAGCTAAACTAAATGAGAAGGTCTGTAACCTGAAATTCATATGCAATTAGCAATTACATGCTTTTGAGGGGAAATACACAATCACTCCGTTTGGATATGACACTCGAATGAATAATATACATATCTGGATTCCTAGATAAGTTTACTATTTTTACAGAGTGGTTGAAATTAATTCAATTATTTTTCCCACATAGTAATAAAAAAAAAAGCCAACACCTCCTAATTCCTTCAGTTAGAGGCAACATAAACTGCATGTCAGAGGCAACTTTCAGGTACTATATAACCTCGGACCTGCACACAGATAGCTTTGCAGGGGTCATATGGTGAATAAATAGTCATATATGAGCTTCCTCCGATTGACTTTCCAAGTTGGGTTTGTTCTGTTTATCACACGTATCTGCTGTGGGATTTTAGTGAACAATAAAAACCAACCACAGGAGACCTAATTCCAAATATCAAAGCCCTAATCTTCTTTAATATGATGATAATTTGCCCATACCTGTAAGAATCTTGGAAAAAACTGATCCTTCTCAATGCCAGACCAAATATGCAGAAGCTCTAGTATGGATGCTAGCTGGCAAATACGCATCACCAGCCCAATAGAATGAAAAGTATCTGCAACAGAATCTACAGATGCAAGAGGAGAAATAAGAAACATTTGTTTAAATTTTTAGGACACTCCCTTTGTCACAGTCGTCCCTCTTCCCACTGACAGGAAGTTAACGCTTGAACATTTTCCGATACTGGCATTAAAGATTTTTGAAGATTTCCTATACCAGTGATGGTGAACCTTTTAGAGACCGAGTGCCCAAACTGCAACCCAAAACCCACTTATGCATCGTCGGATGCCAGGTGGGTGTGGCCCATTGGGTGGGTGTGGCCCATTGGGTGGGCGTGGCTGCGGTGATAACGGCAGATTGGGTGGGACTAAAAAGTTCAATCAATTCCAACTTTGCAAGATCTTTTTTTTTTCCACGAGAAGTTGAAATTGACTTGATTGATTGAAACTTTTTTTTTTTTTGTACACAGCGGAGGCCTAAAGTGAAAAGGTTTTATAAAACCCAGCTGAAGGCCTAGGACTGGGGCAACGGCGCGTGTGCCCACAGAGAGGGCTCTGAGTGCCGCCTCTGGCACCCGTGCCATAGGTTCGCCACCACTGTCCTATAAGTACATAAATAATAATTCCTGAAGATTTGGATGATTTGTCTTTATGTTTTGGCACAGAGAATACTGTGCAAAAATTTTTTCACAAGGTTTTTCAAAGGAGAATAGATGAAATGTGGCAATCGTGTCTGTGGAACATGGGCCCGTAGAATACATGGCATTTAATTTGGTGACAGTTTGGAAAATTAATTCATGGCCAAATTTATTAATTAAATTTCCAGGAAATTTTAACTTGAATTATTCTCCTCTCCAAAAAAGGGCTATACTTCTATTGTCTCTTTTTTCTTTCTTTTAATAACAAATCATTGTGTTAATCTGTAGTTACATTTGTGCTGCTGTGCTTCCTAATCTAGTTCAGTTTTATGTAGGCTATATTCATGTAAGGTCAATTAAAAATAATAAATCATTATTCAATATAGCTCTTTTGCTGGACTTGATTTATTGCTGTATCCATACTTGATTATGGAGTGATCATTTCCTCTGCGTTTTCAGATGCAAAATGTTAGGCTTTCCTCAGAATAATAAATTCCACATGTTCTAGAAATGAGCTCAAAGCTTTTCCAGTGCAATTAAAAGCTATAGGGTTTTCAGATCCTGGGTCTCCCAGCAATTGTTCTTCACTGGGCCTTTAATCCATTTGATTAATGTGCATATAATGTAACTTGGTCATGATTTACTTTAGCTGGATTGGGCTGATGTCATTTCTATTATATAGGAAGTGAACAGTCAGTTATAATTACTTACAATCTCTCTCTTTTCCCAATAATCTTAATCAACTTTGATCAGTTGATTAAACTAAATGGTTTAGGCATATGCAATGTGTTAGGAATTAAAAGGTTAAAAAAAAAGTCCCTAGATGATTAATTGTCTGAGTTTTACTGGAAAAGCTATACTAATTGCTTCAGAATTGCATAAACTTGCACATGCAGAAAACTGAGTTTTAAAGGGAAAAAAAAAACTAAGTTAATCTTGCTAAAAGTCGACTGCAACTGGGAGATGTCAAGCCTGCTTGGATATTCTCATATTAAATAATAATGTTACTAAAATAACACTATTATTTAATATGAGATATTAGGAGACTTGGGGGATTCTAAAACTGAAAAGGGAATGAAAAGTAAAAAAAAACATGTAAGAGAAGAACTTCCTTCCACCAATCCCTGCATAATTAAAACTGTTCATTGTCAATAACATGTATTGTAAAAATATGGGGGCAATTTGTGTGTTGTTTTTTTTTAAAGAAAATCTTATTTCCATTCAGAATCGCTTAGAAAAGGGCTCAGGTTTGGATAATTGAAATTGGCAAAAATATAAAACACACACAGACAAAATACCTACACTGTACTCATACAAATGGAATATTTGCACTGTCTTAACCAGGTTGTTGGTTCGCACAGTAGCTATTTCTCTAATAAACATTTTTTTCAAACTGAGATCATAATAGAAAATTATAAGCAGTATCTATCTGTCTGTCTGTCTACCTACCTACCTACCTATCTATATCCATCCATCCATCCTATATCTATCTACCTTAATATGGAGAGCAAAACCTGAAGTGAGTTTTGAGAAATGGCTAATAGCTATTGGCCAAAACTACCTGCCAATCATACTAGTTCTATTCATAAAAAAAGTAAAGGAGTCCCTATGGATTTTACTCCACTAGTTGTTGCCAACTCTAGGGGACAGTGCTCATCTCTGTTTCAAGGCCATTGAGCCAGCACTGTCCAAAGATGTTTCCATGGTCATGTGGCCAGCAGGACATCACGGAGCAATTCCTTTCCACTGAAGTGGTACTTATTGTTCTGTCCCAGCCTACGCGAGTACTTGCTCAACTGCTTTACTCATGAGGAGGAACCCCTCTTCATGGAACCAGGCAGGACACCCAAGAAAAACAAACCCCTTTTATTTTTTACATACCTGACTCAATGTCCAAGACTTCGGAGGCAAGCAACACAATCAACAAAAACATGAAGCCGCAGCGGGAATGGTTGCCTTTGGCAACCAGCACCTCCCACACCTCCCCCTTTTATAGTCCAGCCAAGGTGTGGCTTCTTAATGATTTTTCTTTTGCCTCTGGAGCTGCCCCGCTGCCTTTCTCTGCCTTGCTCGCTTCTCCTCTCTGCGCATCCGTGCATTGGGATTGGCCCCAGCTGTTCCTCATCGTCGCCCAACTCAGGCTTCCAAAGCTGCTATGTCTCTGCCCGAACGTGAGTAGAGGGGCCGGGCTCCTCGTCTGACTGTGAGTCCTGGTGCTCCTCAGAGCCTTTCTCAGACTCCAATGTCACTCCAGGCCCCTCCTCCTCATCTGAGTCCTCAGACTCGGCTGCCGGATCCACTGGCTGGCAAGGAATCACAACACTTATTTATCTACTCGCATTTCCAAGGTGTCAAACTGCTAGGTTGGCAGGCGCTGGGGCGAGGACAGGACCTCACCCGTCATGTGGCGCTTGGGTCTTAAACATGAGCTACCAGCTTTCCAGAAGAGAAGCTCAGCATTTTAACTGCTGAGCCACCACGCCACCCATTCTATTCATAGTTTCATATTCATAGTTTGGTTTTATTCATAAGAACACATCTTCATTTATCATTTTACACTGTGGAGTTAGAGCACCTTTGCCTTAGTCTTTAATGTTGTTGTTAATTGCGAAGTCGTGTCTGACCCATCGCGACCCCATGGACGACGTTCCTCCAGGCCTTCCTGTCCTCTACCATCTTCTGGAGTCCATTTAAGCTCACTCCTACTGCCTCAGTGACTCCAGCCAGCCACCTCATTCTCTGTTGTCCCTTCTTCTATTGCCCTCAATCTTTCCCAGCATTAGGCTCTTCTCCAGTGAGTCCTTCCTTCTCATTAGGTGGCCAAAGTACTTGAGTTTCAGCTTCAGAATCTGGCCTTCTAAAGAGTAGTCGGGGTTCTACTTCTAGGACTGACCGGTTTGAATGCCTTGCAATCCAAGGGACTCGCGGGAGCCTTCTCCAGCACCGTAATTCAAAGGCCTCAATTCTTTTTTGCTCAGCCTTTCTTATGGTCCAACTTTCACATCCATATATTGCAACTGGGAAAACCATGGCCTTGACTATACGCATTTTTGTTGGCAGGGTGATGTCTGCTTTTTTTAGTCTTTAATAGTGGTTCTTTATTTTTGAAAATCTTCCCGCTTTCCAGAAACTGGGATTAAACCAACCCTATTTCACACAACCATCTGAATGCATAAGGGCAAAAAATAGATGGGTCTCAACTGGGAGCACAACTGCACTTGCATTTAGGCTAATGTTTATGATTCACCTTCAGTCCTCAGTTCCACACCAGGAAGTCGAAAATAAGGGTCTGAAGGAAACACTGCCTTAAAGAAATGATTAGGCCCATAGTGCCTACGTCTTTTTCTCCAGGGTTATCTGTAAGCGAAGGGATCAATAATTTCAAAATGGCAGGCATGACAGAGCACTTCACCTCACCCCTTTGTGTGCAACACATTATAAAGCACAATTTTAAAAGGGGCAGGACTTGATTCCTTGGTCAGGCTGTCATTTTGATAGCCATTTTTCTCATGAATTCAAAGAAAAGCATGAGGAGACGATCATCAGAGGGATAAGTGGATATTTAAAAATAAATAAACCATGGTTTCCTGATTGTTATTTTGAGAAATAACATCCAGGAAACAGATTTGGACTGATTTTGTAGTTCTATTGTCACCATTTTTTATTTCATAATAGCTTCTCAGTGAAGAAAAATATAAATACAATGGTTCCCTTACATTTTTTTTGCCTGAGCGGGGAATTTAACTCATGCATATTATATATGCGTGAAAAAGAGTTTTAGACTTCTCAAGTCCAAATTTCTGAAACAATATCACTGTTAGATCTACTTCAGTTAATACTTGATTTATTAGCAAGCTTTAGCAAAATGGAAAATGTATGACATGAGCCTACCTTCCCCAAATGAAAGGAATCTGATGATCATATTGGTAAATATCCATGAATGTCCACAAAACTGAAATAAATAATAGCTGAATATATATGTATTCATTGTTTTTCTGTTTTCTTTTCTGAAAAGACAAAAATACTCATTCAAATTCCAAAGCCGACTTTAAAATTCTAACAGCAAGGAATCATTTCTTACCTGATAGCTATTTTCATCAAAGCATTTTCTATATCACACTAACACAGTGGTTCTCAACCTTTTTAATGCCGCGACCCCAACCGGTCGTAAGTCAAGGACTAAACTGGTCGTAAGTCGAGGACAACCGGTTGTAAGTCGAGGACTAAACCGGTCATAAGTTGAGGACTACCCAACCAGTCGTAAGTCGAGGACTTTCCCTGCCCGGGAGCGCCATGCATGCGTGGTTCCGCCCCCTGCGCCGGCCGAGGCGTAGCTGGCAAGCGGCAGAGACAGAGCAGGCCGACCACCAGCTGGCCCAGCTCAAGGGAGGTAAGGCACCCGCCGGAAAAGGAGAAAAAAATGGTGGACAAAAAAAATGGCGGACAACCTTGCTTGGCGACCCCCGTAAAATGGTCGATCGACCCAAAATGGGGTCCCGACCCACAGGTTGAGAACCACTGCACTAACATCTTACAAACTGGGCCAAAGCAAAAAAAAAAAAAAAAGTGAAAACAACCTATAAAAGCTTGAATGACCATACTGTTATTTTTTTTTTATTTATTTGCTTTACAGTACTAGGGAATAAAAGTTTTTTTTTCATTTTTCTGACAATGTGCTCTCCCTGTTTGTAAAAATATCTCTGTTATCCTTGCTTTTTTATGTCTCTTTTGTGTATGTGTATATGTGTGTAGTGGTATGGCAGACCACAGAATAAAGAAACTCGAAATAGATAATGGTAAGTCCTCTCATTTAATCCATTGTAAACTAAGCAAGCTGAAAGAATCAGCACAGTTTTCATTAGCTGAAGCCAAACAACAGCAAAAATCCAACAGGCTGGCAGTAAAAAGGGGTTGAAGTGAGGGGCCCTTGGTTGTTTTCCTGCAGACATTTCCTTACCAAACTAGGTAACATTATCAGTGCTAGTTTGGCTATGGAAATGTCTGCAAGAAAACAACCAAGCACAGAGCCAAGAACCCCTCAAAAGTCTGCTTTTGGATGCGACCAAAATTAATCTTTACATTATAAGACCAAGCGGTTATACTTCCCTTCTTTTTCAGGTCATAAGAATATAAAGCGCATGGTCAAATATTTGTTGCCCCACTCCTTCCATTTTTTTAAGCCAGCGGATGTTTTGGCACACCATAGATATTAGGAACTGAGTTAACCGCAAGCCTAGCGTCAGCTGTGGCATTCTGACATGGTTTCTAAACCAGAGAAGCCTTTCTATATATAGCTTACAGGGCTCACACTTATTTGCACATTACAATTGAGGAAGCAACCGCATTGCTTCTTTGCAAATTTCTCCTTTGGTAGCAGCAAAGTGCTGGGTGCCATTGCTTTTTGCATGCTTTCAATAAAAGCCAGTGACTTTGGGCCAGTCACTCACTCTCAGCCCAACCCACCTCACAAGGTTGTTGTTGTTGTGAGAAAATAGGAAGAAGGAGTATTAGGTATGTTCACCACCTTGAATTATTTGCACAATAATAAAGGTGGAATAGTTTTTTTTTAAAAATGATAACTGCCTTCTTTAGTACAGAAAACAGAGAAATCAATGTGGTTGAAGGATCATTCAATCCTGGCCAAGATATCTGACTTCTTGAAAAAGAAAAAGAAAAATCTCCCCCCCCCCAGGTACAGAAGTTACAGTGAACAAATACTATATAGCTTTTGAGTAGATTTTATATTGTTTTTATTTTATTATTATATTATATATATTTTATATTTATATTTATTTCAAGTTGATATTTTTTTCATTAGAGTTAAAGTATGTTAATATTTGATTGTATTATGTTTGGGTAGTTTTATTTAGATTTGGGATGACATGTGCCTAACCCTGTATTCGATTCCGGGAAGTCCAGGGGGGGAGGGGGGGAGGGGATTCAAGATGTAAATGTAAATTTTGGTATATTAAAATGTTATAGTGAAATAATGTATTTGAAGAAGATGAGATGCTCGGCTGGCGCCCCCAGACTGCATCCGAAGGATGAGGAAAGAAAGGAGGTGCGATGTGTAGGGTAGTTGAGAGGAGGGAGGAGGAGAGAGGTGTAGGTAAGGAGGAAGAGAGGAGGAGGGAAGTAGGTAGGAAGGGTGAAAGAGAGGGTGGACGCAGGCAGGGGGGGGCTGCTGAGCATCTCTGAATAGATACATAATATGGGGTTTTTTTCTTTTGTTTATTAATGTATACCATATTTGTAACTTGTTTATTTGAAAATTAATAAAAAATTTGAATACAAGAAGTTACATCACTGAATGCAGATCCTCCTTTCAATTATCGCACACTACTACTCAACTACTCCATCGGCATCCGGCCAATCTCTAAAGTTAACTAATGAGGGATGAAAGGAGTCAGGCCATCAGCTCTGCTCAGCACTTGTGGCCAAAAGGGGTGCCAAAGTACAGGTAGTCCTTGACACATGACCACAATTGAGCCCAACATTTCTGTTGCTAAGCGAGGCAGTTGTTAAGCGAATTTTGCCCCGCTTTATGACCTTTCTTGCCAGTTGTTAAGCGAATCACTGCAGTTGTCGAATTAGTAACACGGTTGTTAAATGAATTTGGCTTCCCCAGTGACTTTCCTTGTCAGAAAGTGGCAAAAGCCGATCGCGTGACTCCTGGATGCTGCAACCGTCATAAATATGAGTCAGTAGCCAAGCGCCTGAATTTTGATCCCGTGACCACGGGGATGCTGCAAGGGCCGTAAGTGTGAAAGACAGTGATAAGTCACTTTTCTGCAGTGCGGTCGTAACTTGGGTCACTAAGCGAATGGTTGCAAGTCGAGGACACTTTCTACGGATATAAAACGAGCGATGGAATCAACCCCAGGCGTCCCAAAGCCCCTGTGGGGATCCTCTGGAGCTTCTTAGATTGCAGAGGCAACCCACTCCCCGGAAACACCCAAAAAGGGGGACTAAAAGGGGAGAAAGCCAGCCCTAGAACGAATCTCCCCCCCCCCCCAGTCACCTCATTAGAACCTCCGTGCGCACGCGCGGGGTGCGGAGAAATCCCAGTGACAAGGAGAGCCCGGACCGGCTTTTGCACAGAGCCCTTTTACCTGGGGAGGCTCCGGCTCCGCTTCTCAGTTCCTTCGGCTGAGGGCTTTCCGCGAGCGAGCGCGCGCTCAGACGGTCGCAGTGCGCGCGCCTTCCTTTCCCCCCCCTCCGGTCGATTCCGACCGGGAGCTGAGGCGAGCTGGAAATCCGTCCCCTCCTCCTTCTTCTTCCCTCCCTTCTCTCCCTCCTCGTTACGTCTAGCCAGTACGGCAAAAGCCGGCGACGGGCTCCCGAAGTCTGAACTTTTAATGGAGCCCAGGGAAGGGGGGTTCCTTCTTTCCAAATCGCGGAGGCGGTGTGTGTGGTTGTGGGTGTGTGTGGGGGGGAGATATGATCAGCCAGGCATGCAAAGGCAAGCCCGAAAGAATGGTGACCCTGGGCTGCGCGTTTCTACAGAGATGTCCCCTTTCCCGTTCCTTGCGGCTTCAGCTATCAAAGAAATACGTGTGCGCGTCTATGGTTTAAGAAATGGCATGTCAGCTGCCTCTCCCTCTCTGTCTGTCTTGCATCTTCTCGTTGAAACTTATGCAATTGCCCAGCAAACCGAGCACAATGTTTATGCAATCCTGCTCCCACCGATCAAAAATTTCATAAACGGAGGCGATTTTTTTTTCTTTATTTCTCTTGCAAATGAACTAAACCAAACGTTTGGCCTCTCGCCCCCCCCACAGAGTTCCTGTGCTGTTTCAGGGTGGGTGGCTGGGAGGAACATTTGGTACTTTGGCCACCTAATGAGAAGGAAGGACTCACTGGAGAAGGGCCTAATGCTGGGAAAGATTGAGGGCAATAGAAGAAGGGGACGACAGAGAATGAGGTGGCTGGATGGAGTCACTGAAGCAGTAGGTGTGAACTTAAATGGGCTCCAGAAGATGGTAGAGGACAGGAAGACCTGGAGGAACGTCGTCCATGGGGTCGTGATGGGTCGGACACGACTTCGCAATTAACAACAACAACAACCACAGCCTTCATACAACATCCTTAAGGCACATTGGGCTGTCAAAGGAGGAACGAGCACTGAGATCCAATTCACAGGAATGCATCACCAGCGATGGAAGGCTTCACCCTTCTCAACACACCCTTTATCCCCACCCTTGAAGAACCTACCAACCAGAGCACAGGATAGGCCCAATTAAAACCTGTTGGGGTGCTTTTGATTTTTTTTTTTAAAAAAAAAAATTAGGAGCAATTAGATAAGGAAGTGATCCCAAATTAGACCTGGCAAACCAATCAGAATGATGTGGGTCCAAGGCTGGGCCCATATCATTGGCAAGCCTCCCCGCCATGTCTCAATATCTGCATGGAATGTGGTAGCAAGAAAGATAATGCTACTTCTGTGCTGGGACAATTCAGCCTGACTTAAGCCCACCTAAGTGGCTAGATGGAGACTCCATTTTGAGTAAGAAGCCCTGCAAATGGTTAAGTCGGCCATTATCATGACACAGCATGGGATCTCTGTAGACGCAATCATCCTGATCCCAATATTTCTTCCCGAGTTCATCTTTCCCTGTGCTTTGTATTCACACAAGGTGTTTTTTTCCATGGGCAACTGAAGCCTGATTTTTTATTTACTTGCAGTAGCTGACTTAATTAACTCAGCAGGTGGGGTCTGCAGAATCCAGACCCCTGAATGTCAT
Source organism: Protobothrops mucrosquamatus (assembly GCF_001527695.2). NCBI lineage: Eukaryota > Metazoa > Chordata > Lepidosauria > Squamata > Viperidae > Protobothrops > Protobothrops mucrosquamatus. The sequence goes on along the minus strand of NW_015387885.1, from coordinate 52,535 downwards.
GAAATGAGCATGCAACATTGCACCACAAACTTTGCCCTTAAATATGTATGTGAAATCACAATGCACTACAACAAGGCTTTTCAACCAGTGGTACGGGTACCACCTGTGGTACATTGGCACCTGGCAGGTGGTACGCGACCATCCTAGAAAAGTGGTAGCAGGGGAGGGGAATGAGCTGAACCGGTGGCAGCACCGCACAAGCCTGAGCGAGAGACGGCTGGAGCTGCAGGGCTGTCAGGGCTCAGCGGAAGCGCCAGGATCAGCGCCAGGCTCCAGCTGGAGCTTGGTGCTGATCCTGACGCTTCTGCTGAGCCCAGAAGAAGCACCAATCAGCTGGAATGTTGCAGCATCTCCAGGGTCTTGTGATTTACATTCAGATGCTTGGCAACTGATTCATATTTATGACGGTCACAGTGCCTCAGGGTCATGTGAAGTGACCAAAACCTGCTGCAACCACCCAGCAGACGGGGGGGGGGAATAAAAACCAAACACCCACCCCACCCCACCCCTGCTGCCAATCTTCAACAGAAATGCTCACAACAATGAAAACCTCGGACAGGAGGAAGAGCGCGGCCGGGCGGGCAGGCAGGTGTCTTGCTCGGCTGTGGCTTGAGGGGCACTTTTTTCAGTGCCATTGTAACTTCGAACAGTCACTAAGCGAACTGTTGTAAGTCGAGGACTACCTGTACTTCATCACTTTTTTCCTTATTTTTTTTTTTTTTTTGTCATCAGGTTTTTGACACCTTGCTAGGCGACTGGTGGTACTCGGATATTGCCATATCCTAAAAATGGTACAATGGGTGAAAAGGTTGAAAAGCCCTGCACTACAAAAGTGGTAGAGCTTACATCATGACAATGCAACGCTTGTTTGGCAATTTGCCCCTATGTACCACAGAGCAATTACATATATCCACAGTGGGGGGAAAAATTCAGACCAGAGTTCTTAAAATTAGTGGTTGCCAAAAAGAAACAAGAGCCTAATTGTTTCAGTTTGGGTTCTGGCCTACAGCCCTGATATTTCTGGTTGTCTTTTATCCAAATTCTATGCAGGTCCAGCCCAGCTTCATTATCTGAAATCAGCCAAGGTTGACAAAAGTGCTGCTACCAAGCTGGGCTCTGAAAGTAGGTTTATAGAACTTTAATTAAAATATTTCCCTCTTAGAGCTATCAGACACTGCTAAGCATGTGAAGGGAAGTACTAAATTAGGAACCCTGGACACACACGCAGTGCTGAACTTCTTCAGGAGAGGTACATGGTGGAATAGAAAAGAATTAACATTATTATCTAATAAGTATGAAGAAACCAATTCTCCCTGCAAGCTGTTGATATTCACTTTCATTAAAGCTGATCAATTGGCTCCACATGGGGACTGTTTAGTGAACTGGCATCATGGGCTATTTGGATATAACTGGGAAAACACTGCAAATGCTTAATAAATAATGTAAGTAGTGCTACATCAGTGGTTCTCAACCTTTTTAATGCCGCAACCCCAACCGGTCGTAAGTCAAGGACTAAACCGGTCGTAAGTCGAGGACTAAACCGGTCGTAAGTCGAGGACTAAACCGGTCGTAAGTCGAGGACTACCCAACCGGTCGTAAGTCGAGGACTTTCCCTGCCCGGGAGCGCCACGCATGCGTGGTTCCGCCCCCTGTGCCGGCCGAGGCGTAGCTGGCAAGCGGCAGAGACGGAGCAGGCCGACCACCAGCTGGCCCAGCCCAAGGGAGGTAAGGCACCCGCCAAAAAAGGGGGGGGGAAAATGGCGGACAAAAAAAATGGCGGGGAAAAAAATGGCCTTGCTTGGCGACCCCCGTGAAATGGTCGATCGACCCCAAATGGGGTCCCGACCCACAGGTTGAGAACCACTGTGCTACATTGATGAAAAAGTAACTTTATGACAAATCCGTGTATTTACAACCTTTGCAGGGCTGTAAAGCAAAGGAAAGATGAAGTAAGGTCATAAGCACAGTCACAGTTTCACTTAGCAACTGCTTCGCTTAACAATCAAGTTGCCAGTCCCAATTGTGGTCACTAACTGCGGCTATTTTAAATAAATAAGTTACTATACAAAGTCTTTTCACCAATACGTCTTCAAAAGGAAGCCACCTCTCAGAATATGAAGTGAAACCTCTTTAAAAAAAAAAAAAAAAAAAAAAAAAAAAAAAAAAAAAAAAAAAAAAAAAAAAAAAAAAAAAAAAAAGGCCTTCAGGAAAAGAAAAGCCTAACAGCCTAATGGGTCAATCTTCTTTCTCTTAAAAAAGAAAACCCAAACCAGTGAGAAAAATTAGAACTAAGCATTCTGAATGTTTGCAGAAGTTGAGGTGGAGGAAAGATAATGTGTGGGGAATGGGAATGGATTAAAATCCTGGAAAAGGAGCGCAGTTGATTAGTTGGGTGGAACTGTGGTAAGGCACATAGCCCACATTTTCTGAAAGATCTCACCTTTTCAACTGATAAACTATGTACAATGACTACATTACAAATGTCATTAATTTCACAACATCAGTGAAGTTGCTTTAGGCAGCCTTGATCTCATTTCGCCCTCTAGTGGCCGGTAGAGGCATAACGTTTTTAAAAGGTAGTACCAATGTGTTTAATGATCATTTAAAGTTATGAGGGCCTTGGAAAGGGCACATGATGATTCATAAATCAGTTCCATTTATCATAAAACATCACACCAGAGTCACATGACTAAATTTTGGGTGCTTGGCAATCAGTTTGTATCCATGACCAGTTGCAGGTCCAATGGTCACATGATTACAATTAGCAATGGTTTTTGCTGGTTTCTGACAAGAAAACGCCTGTTTAGGTGAATGGGTTCACTTAATAACCATGTGATTGGCTTAACCATAAAAACAATAAAAAAAATTAGGTCCAGTCCTGTGGGGGTCTCTACTTAGGACTGCAACGAC
>NW_015387885.1:36554-49263 GCF_001527695.2 Protobothrops mucrosquamatus | reverse complement strand
ATTTCTGTACAACTTCTCATTTAAAAAAAAACACTCAAAATTAATTGATATTGAATAGCTAAATAGAGTTGGCTTGCCTAGTACTTGGTTAAAACTATTTGTACTTAGCACTTAGTACTTGGACCTCCATAAGGCAAACCACTTTTGTGGTATTGACAAAACCTGTATGCATCCAAATGATCTCTAGGAAAAGAGCTTTTACTGAAGGGAATTTTTATATTTTTACTAAATGTACTGACATTTCTTGGGCCCATGATGCTAGGCAACAAAGTAAAGGATTGATAGCCGTAGCTGATATATTTAGCTCATCCACTTTACTATGTGTATGCGGCTTTGTCATGATGTATCTCTGGAAACTTGAATCTAAATGAATGTATTGATTGACTAGTAAGTGAAGAAGTGTTTACAAATAAGGTCAAAGGACTTCAACCTTTTCAGCTGTCTTCATTTCTGAAATTATATATAATCGAGAAAAGCTCAGGAAGATTTAGATTTCTCTTTATTTAGAAAAAATATTATCGTCCCATAAAAGTATAATGGAAATTTTATTAAAACATTTCATAGTTGATAAAATAGTAGAACCGTTAACGACAATAAAAACAACGCAAATACCATACAACAAATGACCATCGTAGAACAATGTCAGATAATAACAACAAGGAATTGAAAGCCACTGTAAGGTTTATCAGTCAAAGTAATCCTTAAAAATGCTATTTTTTCCCAGTTCCAAAGCTTTTCTAGGCAGGAAAAACTGAGGAATGCACAAGTAGTTCTCGCATGATTTATGTCTGTTTTTCACATGGCCATTGCAGCATCCCCATGGTCACGTGATCAAAATTCAGATGCTGGACAACTGATTCATTTTTATGATGGTCGCGGTGTCCCGGGATCATGTGATCACCTTTTGCAACCTTCTGGCCAGCAAAATCAATGGGGAAGCCAGATTCACTTAACCATGTTACTAACGGCTGCAGCAATTCACATAACAACTGTGACAAAACAGGTAACTCACTTCACAACGGCCTCACTTAGCAACAGAAATTTTGGGCTCAATTGTGGTGGTAAGTTGAGAGCTACCTGTATTCTGGCATCATTTGGGAAAAAGCATCTTTTCAGCTTTGACTGAGGCTTCCATTTGCCTGAAAATCCAAGTATTAAGGTATTTGTTCTGTTCTGACAAAATCCAAACCAGGATTCTATTTCATGTATGCACTTCCACTTATAACTGTAGAAAAATTAAAAAGCAATGCAATATTTGGGGCAATAGCCCTAGTGCAAGTACAAATAAAATCTGAACAATAAATACACAAATACTTTTTTAAAAAAATGGAATGTTAATATTTAAAAATAAATAACATCTGGAATTGTATAAATAAGTAAATAAATAATTTAAAAATGCCATGTTTAAACTTCAAGTAGGCATTTCTCCAGAATGACAGTCACATCTTGAGCCTATAGGATGGGTGGAGGTTCTGTTTGCTTGCTTGTGGTCAGCTGATTGGGAAGTCAAGTTTGAAAGCTCGATTTCAACCTTATATATTTTTTAAAAAGTCTCAGTGCTTGTTAAATGATTGTTCCAGAGTTCTTGTGATGTCCTTTATTCTTGCATATCTGCTTCAAGATGAGGCTGTGTGTCCCTTATTGTCTCAGAAATGTTGTCGAATCTGTAATTTTAGAAGAAAAAAGAAAAATGTTAGGTTGTAGATGTAGTTTTGGCATTTAACCCCCCAAAAGCTCACACTAAGGAACAATGGCAATTTAAAAACAGGTAGTAAATGCATATTCTGAAGGATAAACTGTGCCTCTTAAAATGTTACACAATAAACCAATTCTATTCTGATGAAGTGGTTTTTGCAACCTTTGAATTTAAGATCAAGTTTGATTTGCCTAAAACTCATTTGGCCATTAGCCTAAAGGTCATTTGGCCGTTTATTCAATATAAATTTTAGTTTTTGAACTATTTGGTCCTAATGCAGTACAGTCTGAACTGTACATTTGTTAGAGGGTTTGTAGGAAGCAATTGAAGTTCTTAAACCAGGGGTCAACAATGTCCTTCTGTAAAGAGGAGGGGCTATGCTGTTGGGAACCTGTGACCTCTGCCTATGACGAGGTGGCTGGTGAATGTCTCCAAAATGGTGTCAGGTACAAGGAGTCAAGGAACCAGGATAGAGTTAAAAAAATACTACAAGTTTATTTCATGCTACCTATACATAAAAATCCCAATTGCTAATGATCAAGGCAGATTGGCGTCAGATAAGAATCAATGGACTTCAAGGGGGCAGAACTTAGATCTCTTACAGAGGCATAGAGACTCCAAACTGATTTATTACCTGTTGCTTGTATGTACACTGAGAGCTTATGCACCAGAGACAAATTCCTTGTATGTCCAATCATATTTGGCCAATATTCTATTCTATTCTATTCTATTCTATTCTATTCTATTCTATTCTATTCTATTCTATTCTATTCTATTCTACTCTACTCTACTCCACCCCACCCCACCCCACCCCACCCCACCCCACCCTACCCTACTCTACTCTACTCTACTCTACTCTACTCTACTCTACTCTACTCTACTCTACTCTACTCTAAAAATTGATAATGCATTTGACTCCGCACTCAGACTCAGCCTGGTTATCTCCTACAAATGGCCACCCAAGGAGACAGTGAGCATCCTCTTCCTCTCTCTTGCAGAGTGAGTGAATATATTTCTTTTGGGCATCTCAGGCAAGATATTTTGGATGTAGAGCTACATGTGGCTTTTATAAAAAGTGAAGCCATATCTCCAAACCAATCACCTGATTTTATAAAAGGTTGAGGGAATGAAAGTGGTATTTTTACATGAAAAACTCAAAGATGCGGCATGACATAATGTAACATCTGTATGTCTCGCCCTCTCTCTCTCTGTCTAACAGAATAAAGGAAAGTAGATTGTATACCATATATCTTTCTAACAGATGCTTCATATTCATTCCCATCACACTGCTCTATGCCTGACATGGATAGCTCCTCAAGATAATTTTGTGCTCTTGTATTATATTGTATTGTATTGTATTACATTGCATTGTATTCTACCTTTATTTTTACAACTGACTGAAAACATATCCAATGCACCTTCCTCCTATTTTCCCCACAACAACAACCCTGTGAGGTGATTTGGGTTGAGAGAGAGTGACTAGCCCAAGGTCATCCTGCTAGCTTTCATGGCTAACGTGAAACTAGAACTCACGGACTTCCTGTTTCTAGACTGGTGCCTTAGCCACTAGACCTGACTGACTCTATAATCATCTAATGGGCCGTGAGTTTAGACTCCAATAGAAGATCTGAATTATGTAGAATAAGGTCTGGCTATATATACCGGTAGCTGGTGAGCCCAAGAAGGATTGCATTGCACTCATGTCAGAAGCACCAAGGCATTTCTGGGTTGAAAGGATTGGCCATGGTCATCGCTGTTGTCCAGGGGATGCCCAGTTGGGGTCTCCTTTTATGTCTTGACAGGAGCTGGAGCGAAGGACGGCAGGTCACCTTGTCCCATGGCAACACTCAGGTCTCAAACATGGGCTGGTTGCTTGTCAACCCAGCATCCTAACCATGTGAGCCACTCTGCTCCTATCCCAACAAGGATGTGACTAGTTATATTCTCCTGGAGGTCTATAACTTCACTATACCAAAGGAAGGTTGCTTCAAAAAATGTTAAATTATTATTTTTTTGAATAAAAACCAGGCTAATAAATAGAAAACTGAAATATAAATGAAACCTATGGAAATATTTTATAAGGAGTTGGAATATAATTTCACATGAAATAAGTTTATCCTGTTATTGGATGGAAACTAATAGGAAGGTTAACAAGGCTTTAAACCACTAGTTAACCAATAAGCATGCCTATGTTCTTCCTGGCTGTTTCAAGGCATTAAGAACTGAGGATTGAGGAATTACAAGAAGAAATAATATACAATAATATACCAGAAGGATAAAACTTGATTTTAAGCAGTGCATTCAGTTAGGGTTAATGCATGGAAGGGGACCTCTGAGTAATTTGACCAATTTAGAAAGGGCTTGTTTTGTTTACAATATAATTTTCGAGGTCTTGATAGCATTTTTTAATCTTTTTGACTTTGATGTTATATTACAAGGTCAACGTGAATAGTTTAAGAAAGAGATATATTCTCAAAAGAAATGTAGTATCTACAAATGGGTAGAAAATTACTGTAGTTTATACAGTTAATGATTGCAAGCAAAGTATATTCACTGTTTCTTTTCTTTTTTTAACCTTTACAAATGATATCATGGAGATTTTGGTATTTCACTAAATATATACACATGCCTCTTTTTATATCATGACAACAACTCAAGGTGAATAGTTCATTACATGTTTTAAAATAATCCATCAGATAAATATCTAACCTTTAGCTTTGAAGAGTTCTCAAAAGTCGGTCAAGGAATGCCAGCTGGATGCCCATAATTTCATGTCGCACAGCTTCCCAGGCACAAGAGCTGTATTCTTCATCCTTTAGGAATGTGTCTAGTCTTAAAAAGTAGCTCCTCAGTTTGAGCTTTGTTTGGATCTCTTTAAATGTTGTTTTATTTTCAGTCGCACTAACAGAGCACTTCTCCCACTGCACGAGCTGCTGGTCCAGAGCTATTTGGAAGTGTTCAGCGACTGTCACGTTCCATTCAGTTTTGGTGAAGTTTTGCGAAAATATTCTGTTAATCTGCTCCAGCATCAGACCAATGGTTGCCTTTGCGGTCTCTTTGATCGACCCAATGTTGTTTCCTATTGGGAAAGCAAAGTCTGGAATTTTATGGAAGCATTCCCAGGGAATCGCTTGTGGTCCCATTGCCTCCAAAAGCTTCATGATGTTCACCGTTGTGCCTTGTTGGGATTCCACAATATGGTTACAGTCCAGACTTCTGATTCCAGAGGAAAGTAAAAACAACAGGATAATGTGCTGGAAGCAACCTGAGATCATGGTGATGCTTATTGGGTGGTCGCTGTGGAGATACAACACCCTGGACCTTCTTCAAGGAGTCTTTGAGATCTTTGAGTCTGGGTGCCATGTTTCTGAGTTTATTTATTGGGAGCTGGGGAAAACTTCCCTTACATCAATCCTAGCATTTTTCATTTTCAATTTCATTTTCCTTGATTTAGCAGGGGTAATTTTATGGTACTGCTTTTCTTTACCCTTTTCACCTCCTGGTAGATTGAAATGTAGACTTTCAATTTGGGCTATCTAGATTGGACTACAACAACCATCATCCCCATCTCCCATTACCAAATAAGTAAAAATAAAAGTTGCCAGATTTCGCACAACAGCGATCAAAATCATTCATATGGTGATCTGTGCCTCATATAAGCCTTAATGAGTATTTGATTTATCAAGAGAAGAGAACATTTGCAGCTCAGGGTTGAATTGTGGGTTACCTGGATGCTCTCTGAGTGTGATTGTTTTCTTGAAGACGTTTCATTACCCAACTAGGTAACATCATTAGTGCTAGAAGGGAATGGGGTTTTCTCTATGTTTATATACAAGTAGCTTGCCTTGCCAGTATTGGTGGGAGAGAGGAAAGAAAGAAGGAAGGGAGGGAGGGAGAGAAGGAAGGAAGGAAGGAAGGAAGGAAGGAAGGAAGGAAGGAAGGAAGGAAGGAAGGAAAGGTTGATTAAATGCTATTTAACAGAAAGTTCCCTCATATAGATAGATATGAAAGCACATTTTAAATAGACTACAGTAATATAAAATATAACATCAAAATCTTGTAGGAGATGAGCAGGCTGAGCCCAAGGGAGGGGTCAAACGTATTATAAGTCATAAGTCCCTGCGCACCCGCAAGAGATCTAAGTCCAGTCCATCTCGAATGCCTTTCTTATCTCCTGCTCAATTCCCTTGACTTTAGTTGGTCAGATTCTTGTACACAGCTTAAGCTTGCAATAAATCTTTATATTCATTTTGAACTGCCTGAATCTCCAGATTTCTCTGGCGATTGACAAATCTATTGTAACGTATTTGAAAAGGTGAATACGAAGTTTGGAAGGTTACGTAACAGACCAATTTCAGATACTGTATGAATAATTTATAAAAGCCTGTTTTAAAAATCCTTTTTATCACTCTTAATTTAGAATTTTCTCTTTTTTAAGAAAACAAAAGTCTATAGTTTTACCTGATTATATTCTTTGCCTTTATTAGAGAATGAAAGAGAATACTTTAATGGTGATTAAAATCGGTAAGTCTATCAGTAAGTGCAAAAAAAGGATTGATGAGGATAAAAACGGGCATTTTTCTTTTTTTTTAATATAACTCCAAATTATTTTGGGGAGCTTTTCAGATTTGTCTTTGGATTTGTAGAGGTAATGCTATCACAGCATCGTACGCTTTGCTTTCTGCCACCACTTTCACTTTCCTGTCGTCACTCTGCAGCTGCCGAGTGATTCCCCTCGTTAAAGAAGAGTTTAAAATCAGGCTCTTTTCAGTGTTAACAGAGCCAAGAAACCCAATGAATAGACCAGATTTTTTTCCCCCTTTTTTAATTAGATAATTGTAAATCCCCAGCGGACCTGACAGAACGCATCAAACATGACTGATGAAATGGAATTTGAAATTACATTGTGGGAGGATGTCTTCTGAGGGTTTACTACTACAGCATCCATTTTCCCTCTAGCTAATTGTCCATGATGAGGAAAGGTATTTTGTAGCTGTGCAATCTCCAGACAATGTTCAAGATTGGCAAACACTAGCTAGGTAATCGAATGCCTTTTGGAGATTTTAGACTACAGTTTCCATGGTCAAAAATTAGGGCATTCGCAGTCTAGTTGTGCACCTATCTTCCAGTTTATGAGAGGTTATTTGGGATACAGTAATTTCTTTTACATAGGCTGACTATATATCTACTGACTGGTCATTAAAATTACTTAGGATAATTTGAATGTTCAGTGTGATGTAGTCATTCAAATGCACACTCAGCTTTGTTTGAGCTTGACCCATCAGTGACATTTGTTTACAGAGTAACAGAATCGGAAGGGATCTTGGAGATCTTCTAGTCCAGCCCCCTGCTTAAGCAAAAGACCCTCTACCATTACAGACAAATGGCTGTAAAATGTCCAGTGCTGGAGCACCCACAACTTCCGAAGGCAAGCTGTTCCACTAGTTAATTGTTCTCTCTGTTAGAAAATTTGTCCTTAGTTCTAGGTTGCTTGTCTTGACGTTTCTATCCATTGTTTCTATCCCTTGTTTCTTGTCTTGGCTTCAGGTGCTTTGGAAAGTAGGTTGACACCCTCCTTTTTGCGGCAGCCCCTCAAACACTGCTATCATGTCACCCCATTAGGAACATTTCCTCACTTCTCATTTATGCAGCCCTTATGGAAATCCATTCCCTGGAGCGGAAGCAGAAAAAATGATCTGGCATTATGCTACTTTTCCCGGATTCTCTTTCTCAACTCTGTAGGTTATAGCTGCTAGGTCAGGGGTAGGCAACCTTGGTTCTTTTATGACTCGTGGACTTCAACTCCCAGAATTCCTGAGCCAGCATGGCTCAGCTTGGAAACCTCTCCCTTTCTCCTCAGCATGGCTGGCTCAGGAATTCTGGGAGTTGAAGTCCACAAGTCATAAAAGAGCCAAGGTTGCCTACCCCTGTGCTAGGTATTTTGGGATACAGAAAACATTGGAGTTAAGGCTGCATAAATCTTATCCATACCAGCATCAGAGAAGAGTTATTTATATCCTTTCTTTCCTTCAGGAGCTACAACATTATTTCATTTTTTTTTTCACCAAAAGTCTATGAAATAGTGTAAGTTAGGCTGGGAGACTGAGACCCTTTCCTGAGTTATTTGTAGGGTCCTTGAAATGGGTTGGTAAATCCTATGTTACCTCCTGTCTCCCTGATTATGGCTATGCTGTAGTTCCTGAAAGAAAGTCAAAATGTAAATAACCCAAATGATAATTAACTTTCATCTTCAAGGCAATTTCAAGATACTTTACTTTGGAATATCAACTGTTAACAGTATTTCATATCTTAGCTCTGGAGAGCCAGTAGATGCAGGAAAGCATTGTAGATCAGGGGTCCCCAACCCCCCATACGTGGACCAGTACCAGGCTGCAGCATGCCAGCAACCGGTCCGCACAAGCAAGCAAAACCCCATCTGTGGGATGCAGGCAGCACACAAAACGACGCACTTTCCAGTCCATGGAAAAATCTTTCTCCATGGAACCAGTCCTTTTTGGGCACCTCTGTTGTAGATCAGACATGTTAAACTCGCGACGTCACGTGATGTCACGCAATGTATCGGGATGATTTTGCCATTGCCGGCAATGGGGTAGGCACGGCTTCCGGATGACGCGTCCGGTCCATGGGCCGGCAGTTTGACACCCCTGTTGTAGATTATTCTGATGCCACCTAGTGGTTCTCTGGAGTTTTGCAGTAAGACATGGTAGCATTAGATCCCATCTCCATTCCTAGGAGATATACTTAGTTGGCTTAATCCTACTTACATCTATGATGCTTACTATTTTGGTGGGAATAAGCTGGAGGAATCCCACTAGTGTTGTCTCAAACTTTTCCTTACGCATTTACGTATTGTGGGATACACCAGAGCAGTCTTTCCAATCTTGTCTCATCTGAAAGCATTGGGACTACAAATCTCATAATTCAAGGCTAGAAGTTTTAGTCTCAAAACACATGTAGAATTTCAGAACTGAAGAAGGATTGCTTATAATGATAAGAGTTAAAAAGGCTGACTCTTTTAAATGCAGTTGCTTTGAAGCACAAGTACTGAAGTATCAACTTTCAAATGATGCAAAGTTTGATTGCATCAGCATTCTCTCACTTGGCTGCACTGAACATAATAGATGATCACCAACAACTATACATGCTTTGCGAGATGACTCATGGAAAAGGAAATTCAAAATAAACTCATCTGTCACAGAGTAAAACTATATTTTTGCCTTAGATATCACCATTTCTGTTTTCAATCGGTCAATTTTAGCTTGGGCCTTCTGAAAATTTTCCAATCTGTTCAACTAGAATATGCATTCTTTTTTTCCCCTCCCTCCCTCTCAATTTCAGTTTCAGTTTTTGATTTGTCAGACTGTGATTTCAAGCTAGCACTGTGGAATTTTCTTTGCTGGTTTTTGTTTTAATAGAATTTTTTTTAAAATCAAGTGGAGTTTACTGCAGATGGTCTGATTGCCCCTTTAAATGTCAGTTTCTCAGTCTTGCAGGGAAGGAATAGGTTGAAACCTACCTGCACATCTTAATTGATTTGGAAGTGTAAATACACAACTGGAGTCAGAATCAGCATGGTGATATACTACTTATCAGAATGGTGATATACTACTTACAAGATCAAAATGAATTTGATATATCTGCAGAAACAATTATAAATATATTTCCATCCATAACAATATCCAAATATATAAAATAGTCGATACTACTTTTACCATTTGGAGTTAGAAAAGATTTGGGCTCTGTCTTCAATATCATATTCAGATATTTTTGCTGCATAAATGACGATGATTAAAATGATAGAAAGAGAATAGTTGAACTACAGGGGCAAATTATTTATTAAAATGTTCCAGAAATTTTTCCGGAAATCATAGTAGTTTTTATTTTATTAAAATAATGAGTGAAGTATATAACAGGATATATAGAAAGTTTATTTATGTAAAACAGGTACATTTTAACATAATATTCTTGGTAAGTTCCCCAATCATCCCCAAATATTCCTTGATAACAGCAAGAATATACAAGTAGGTCTTTGGACCCTTCATTCAGAAATCCTGAATGATGTCAATGGTGGTTTGTTCACAGGTAGTCCTCATTTAGCGACCAATCATTCACAGGCTGTTCAAAGTTAGGATGCTGCTAAATGAGGGGAATTATGATCCTTTCTCATAGCTGCAATCATTGAATTGTGCCCACCAACACAAGAATGTGATTGGGTGCTTGACAACTGACTCACAATGATGATGATTGCAGTATCTCACAGATATGTGATCACCATCACATGACCTTGGTGGGATTCAGCCGGTTCGCACCACTTTGGCAGAACCGGTAGCTAATTTTTTGTTGCCCAGGCCCAGAATACACTTCCAGAAGTGGCATCGATACAGAGAACTGGTTGTTCACATATTTGAATCCCACCACTGCCTTAACCACTGGTTTCTGGCAAGCAAGGTCAATGGAAAAGTTGGCAGGAAGTCCCAAATAGTGACCTCATAACAGTGGGATGCTGGAACTGCAAGGGATTTGCCTAATAATGCAGTTGCCATTGTTAAGTTAGCTCAGTCACATGACATTGCATTCTACAATTGTGTTGCTTAGCAGCCATTGTTAAATGGGAACTACCCATAAATAGAGCACATACACATACAGGTAGTCCTCGACGTACAACTAAAATTGAGCCCAAAATTTATGTTGTTAACCGAGACATTTGTTAATTGAATTTTGCCTCATTTTACAACCTTTCTTGCCACAGTTGTGAATCACTGTAGTTAAGTTAGTATTGTTAAATGAATCTGACTTCCCCATTGACTTTGCTTGTCAGAAGGTCACAAAAGGTGATCTCATGACCCCCGGCACACTGCAACAGTCATAAATATGAATCAGTTCTCCAGCGTCTGAGTTTTGGTCATATGATCAAGGGGGATGCTGCAGGGGTTGTAAGTGTGAAAAAAGGTCGCTTTTTCAGTGCCGTTGTAACTTCGGATGTTCACTAAATGAACTCTTGTAAGTCGAGGACTATTTGTATATGGCTATTTCTTGTAAAGGGCTTGGTTGTTTTCTGTCTGAACTGGGATGGAAGTCTGATCAGAAGCTTCTGAATGATGATGTTTTCTTTCTACATCGATAGAGCCCTTCAAGTATTAGTGTAACTGAAGTAGCCCTATGCAGGCCCTTATTCTGTGCCCACGTAACAGGACAGGCACTCAAGTTACACTCTGTGCCTATTCAGTCGAACATCATGTGTTGCTTTCATTTGTCTGATTCTCTGATTGTAGAGTTATGTCCATACAATTGTGAATGCCCAAAATCATGGGTTTGCAAGACAGGAAAAAATAATAANAGACAGGAAAAAATAATAATATTTTGCTGACTGTCTTCCACTTTTCACTGAACTGGAACTCCTTGTAAGTAAACTCTGTCTCTCTTTTCTCTCTGTTCAGTTTATAACAAAGAATACATCAAAACCTTTAATGGCGAAAGGGAAAAAATGATTTTATGAAGAAAAAAACTAGTTGCAAGTCACGGTTTACAGTGTAGAACTAAAGCTGAAAACATAATACTTCTGTTGAACTTGAGACTGAGTGACAACCAGAAGTACAGTGCAATATAGAGATATCAAAATTTTAGCTATCGCTTTGTGATGAATATTATTTTATTTGACATTATTCTCTATTGAACTGGGAACAGTGAAAAATGGGAGAATCCTAAATCACTTCACTGAATTGTGGGTTTATCCCGCTTCAGCCTCACTGAGTCAAAATCCTATTTGTGCCCTATAAGCGCAAGAAATATCCAAAATTGATCTGCATAAACATTTTTCTATTTAGTTTGGTTGAAAGAAGGAACCATAAAAAGTAGTCAATTGTATTGTGGAAATATTAATTTTTATTATCTAAGAAAATAATATCTTGAACTGTCTTCAAACAGTGAAGAGCAGTTTGGTCTAGTGGTTAAGGCACCAGTCCAGAAGGCGAGAGGTTGTGAGTTCAGGTCCTGCCTTAGTCATGAAAGCCAGCTGGATGACCTTGGGCCAGTCACTTTCCCTCAGTCCAATCTGCCTCACAAATTGTTGTGGGGAAATAGGAAGAGTGAGGTGTGTTGGATATGTTTGCCACTTTGAGTGATTTGCAAAAATAATAAAGGTAGGATACAAATACATAATTAGCAGTAATAAAAATGTGTTATGTTTTCAATGCATATTATAGTTTAAATCACCTATATGATAACATGCCAGTGTTTGTGTCGATCAAGATGTGATCAGATGTTATGGAAACAGCTTCATGAATTAAGGGATTTGGCAACTTTATTAAAAGAGGATTTTTGATCTTTTGGATTAAGTAAGAGTGACTTAAATGTTGGCTTTTGTGAATTTGTATGATGTTATCCTTTGTAATATATTTATATTATTTATAATTATTATGAAAAGGAAGGAAGGAAGGAAGGAAGGAAGGAAGGAAGGAAGGAAGCTATATGCCCTATACAGAAGACCAACAAAATAGATGAAATAATCCAAAATACCACTTTTATTTGAAGTTAGCATTTTAATAGCATTTAACAGACTTCTTGAATTTTAACAAGCAATGAAGACTATTTAAATAATCACATAAATAAATAAATAGATCGATAGATAAACAATATAAATAAATAGATAGTAAATAAATATTGGCCAGCAATGTACACATTGCTTTGTTATAATGACAAAACAAAAATAAATAAATAAATAAATAAATAAATAATACTGCAATTCTCTAGTGGAATTAATATTTAAAAAAAGAATAAAAATATTTTGTAAAATAGTTTGACCAGTATTACAACTGTGGTGCTTGAACATCTGCACTCAGTAGTTATATTGGACCTCATCTATTCTCTTGAGTGTGTTCCACCGAATTTTATCCCTAGAAGAATCATTCAATATTCAATATTCAATATTTCTGTTAGTGAATTGAAACTTCCTTGAATCATTGAGTTCAGTTAGACATAATTTCAATTCTACTG
>NW_015387885.1:30722-34392 GCF_001527695.2 Protobothrops mucrosquamatus | reverse complement strand
GGAATATGACCTCTTTTAAAATATAGAATCTGGAAGATTGGTTCTTCTGAAAGATGCTCCTGAGTCTGCTGCATCTTTGTATTTATGCCACTAGGATATTGCAATTTCTTTTTTCTGTTTCTCTACTGATTCTCTGTATTATGGTTTTCACTTTTCTTCTTCCTCATGTATACCCCCCAAGCCATTCTGAAAGGTGGTCACTGTTTGGAAAACTGAATGTTGAATGTGTACATTCCCCCAAAATTAAATTAAATGAAAACTAATGGTGAAAATTAACAATCTTATGCAACTTTCTTTCATCTTTCGTAAATATTTTAAAAATGAATGTAAAATAGGGGTTTTTGTGTGTTGTAATAGATATTATGACTTCAGTATTTACTTGTTCCATGTAAAATAATTTCTGATAGTCTAGAATTCTCCCAGTGATAAATCTTGTAGGATTTTGTACTCACCTGGTTATACAAAGCAAATCATATATAGATAATATTCCAAAAACAATTATGAATAACAATACAGATGGTCCTCAACTTATAACCGTAACGGAGCCTGCCAATTATGGTCATAAGTCATGAGGAGAGTGCTGGGAGAATTTCCATGGGTCCCTTTTCTTCCGACTCAGGAAAAAACCGCAAACAATCAAAACGCAAGACGAGCTCCTGGAAAGGAGGTCTCTCTTTTTTTATTTCCAAAAGCGAGATAAGGTTGTTTTGGGCACAGCTGGCAACTGACCGGCACATCAGCAAGATTTTTATAGAAATTTGAGGCCTCTGTGAAGGAAATGTGAGCATGATCTATTTAGGAGGAATTTAGAGGAAATATTTTGCTGGTTATCTCTTTTATCAAAAAATATCTTCCTGGTTAGACATAAGGTTTTGTCATTGTCTTTTATGGGTGTAAGAAGGATGGGCTTAGGTGATAAATTCCCATGCCTTTTAAATGTGGATTGGCTACAATTGATAGATTCCTACCTGTTGGTGCTGTTTGAACTGCTACTTACCAGTGCTTCAAATTATTACTTTCTTCAGTGTATCTAAGATTGTGGGAGACAGCATATCTCCGCTATTGTCAATTAGCAGTCAAAGGTTTGCTTTCTGTAGTCTATCTCCATCTGCCAGTGATTTTAGTGCATTGGGCGATCTTCAGCACCTCGAGTCTATTACTTTCCTGACTTTCGGAAGTTTGGGGAATATATATTGTACCTCTGTTTTAATTGGTTAAGGAAACATTGTATTTTATGAATGGAGACAAGCTTTCTCCTTCTTCAGAAGCGGTGCTGGCAGATGGCATAAGGAGTTTAAAGGAAAATAAAGAGGACAGGGTGTTATCTTATGGGGATTTCTTCTTACTCCTTTAGGAAGGTTTTCTCTTGGGGGGGGTCTCCTGATTTGGGGATGAGGACGTTCAAAATAAACTGTATAGGAGAATAGAGGAAAACAGAGTCTGGAAGGGACCTTGCTGGTCTTCTAGCCAAATCCCCTTCCGAAGTAGGAGACCAATTCAGTTTATGGGGGTGGTACACCATCCAGACTTGGTAACCAATGTGCTCCACATTCAGAGAATCTTTCAATTCACAGCCACCGAGTCTTGCTAGGGTTTAGTTGGGCCTATTCCTTCCCATCCACACATAACATATGCACAATATGCTGCACATTTTATCACAACCATAGTTCACAAATCACAGTAACACTCTCACATCTTGTTCCAAGGGCAACCAAACAAATCACATTTTCCCCGAAAGCTTATTTTACAGAATTTATTATTCTGCGGACAAAAAGGGAAAGAAACATTAAAATATAGAATATTTGGGATCAAAATATTTGTTCACAACAGGAGATAAGTAAACACTGGCAAGACTGGACATTTTGCCATCGCTGATATTGTGCATGTGTATTTTTCTCTTTCTTTCTCTGTCTCTCTCTCTCCGCCAGGTTGACCAGTCCAAGAATCAACTCCACCAGAAGGCTAAGACTACTTCTAGTGAGGCTAATTACAGTAACAGAATTTTGCGGTTCAGATTGTTGAGAAGTCCTATGTATCACCCTTGGAGGTCATGTTTAATCTCTCCTCTAATCACAAATTACTGGGATCGTTTCCCACAGACATTTGTGTGTCTCTTATTAAACAAACAAGAACACAAAAGTTCTAGGAAGATGTTTGTATTTCATGCTATAACAATAGTAGTGCCAGAAAAGGTCAGAGATGAACATAATATTTACAGACTATAGAGTACAGAATAGTAGAGTTGGAAGGGACCTTGGAGGTCCTCTAGACCAACCTCCTGCCCAAGCCGGAGACCTTATACCATTTCAGACAAATAGTTGTGCAGTCTCTTCTTCAAAACCTCCAGTGCTGGAGCACCCACAACTTTTGAAGGCAAGCCATTCCACTGACTAATTGTTCTCACTGTTGTATGATACTGTATTGTAGTTGATACATTGTATAGCACATTAAGGTAATCCAACTGGGAAGTATGAATTAGTGTGAGTAGGGTTTCCAGTTAAGGGGGGCAGCAGCAATAGATTCCTATATAACACAAACCTATACAAGTTAAGATGCCGATGAATGAGGGGAATTATGATCCTTTCTCATAGCTGCAGCCATTGAATTGTGCTCCCCAACACAAAAACGCGATTGGGTGCTTGACAACTGACTCACAATGATGGTGATTGCAGTATCCCACAGACATGTGATCACCATTCATGACCTTGGCTGCTGGTTTCTGGCAAGCAAGGTCAATGGGAAAGTTGGCAGGAAGTCCCAAATAGTGACCTCATAACAGTGGGATGCTGGAACTGCAAGGGATTTGTGTAATAACGCAGTTGCTATTGTTAAGTTAGCTCAGTCAAATGACATTGCATTCTACAATTGTGTTGTTTAGCAGCCATTGTTAAATGAGAACTACCCATAAATAGAGTACACACACATACAGGTAGTCCTCGACGTACGACCACAATTGAGCCCAAAATTTATGTTAACCGAGACATTTGTTAATTGAATTTTGCCCCATTTTACAACCTTTCTTGCCACAGTTGTGAATCACTGTAGTTAAGTTAGTAACACCATTGTTAAGTGAATCTGGTTTCCCCATTGACTTTGCTTGTCAGAAGGTCACAAAAGGTGATCTCATGACCCCCGGAACACTGCAACAGTCATAAATATGAATCAGTTATCAAGCCTCTGAGTTTTGGTTATGTGATCACGGGGGATGCTACAGTGGTTGTAAGTATGAAAAAGATCATTTTTTTCAGTGCCGTTGTAACTTCGGATGTTCACTAAATGAACTGTTGTAAGTCGAGGACTAGCTGTATATGGCTATTTCTTATAAAGGGCTTGGTTGTTTTCTGTCTGAACTGGGATGGAAGTCTGATCAGGAGCCTCTGAACGATGATGTTTTCTTTCTACATCGATAGAGCCCTTCAAGTATTAGTGTAGCTGAAGTAGCCCTATGCAGGACCTTATTCTGTGTCCCCATAACAGGACAGGCACTCAAGTTACACTCTGTGCCTATTCAGTCGAACATCATGTGTTGCTTTCATTTGTCTGATTCTCTGATTGTAGAGTTATGTCCATACAATTGTGAATGCCCAAAATCATGGGTTTGCAAGACAGGAAAAAATAATAATATTTTGCTGACTGTCTTCCACTTTTCACTGAACTGGAACTCCTTGTA
>NW_015387885.1:27708-28902 GCF_001527695.2 Protobothrops mucrosquamatus | reverse complement strand
AAATAAATAAATAAATAAATAAATAAATAAATAATACTGCAATTCTCTAGTGGAATTAATATTTAAAAAAAGAATAAAAATATTTTGTAAAATAGTTTGACCAGTATTACAACTGTGGGGCTTGAACATCTGCACTCAGTAGTTATATTGGACCTCATCTATTCTCTTGAGTGTGTTCCACCAAATTTTATCCCTAGAAGAATCATTCAATATTCAATATTCAATATTTCTGTTAGTGAATTGGAACTTCCTTGAATCATTGAGTTCAGTTAGACATAATTTCAATTCTACTGGTTTCATTTGATATTAGGATCACGTATTTTACCCTGTATATAATACCATAGAAACGTGTATTATGTTTAAGGGAATTGGGTGAACGAAAGAACACAATTTTATCTTTTCACACAGAATTTTTTGATAAAAGTTCACGTTGGACTCTGTGGAACCATAGGACAATTCATTGAAGCTTGACAAATTTTGCAGAAGAACCTTTCGCAATTTGTTTCGGAAGGACTTTTTCTGTGGATTTCCAATTTTTTGAATAAGGCTCCATTGTTTTGCTTTACTTTTCATTTTTTAACTTCATGAGGCAATCCAGTCAAAGGGAAAGTAGAAACAGGAAACCTCACAAAGCTTACTTTCTAGGAATAAGTGAAAGGCATCGAGTGAAAGCTGAGTGGTTTCATATTGCTGCTTTTGTAGCGTCATAGAGAGCAAGTCAAGCTAGAAGGAAAAGGAAAAAACAGTTAGGAATCTCTATTCTTGTTAACAATTATTTAATCTGTTAAACATTTTAATTCAAATTAATAAACATAGTTTTCTTCTTGCTTTGTATAAAAGTGCACTATACTTTTTTACCTAGCCTAATTTAAGCGAAGGAATTCCTAAAATGTTGGATTCATGAAATCTGTATGTCTACATTCAAAGGTCAAAGAGTTGTAGTAATTTAATTAAAAGAAATAGTCTAGATGCTAGAGATGGAGGTTGAGATTAGAGCTATAATTACAACATCTACATAGTGGTTTCTTTTTTAGATGCAAAATGGCCAGTCAGAGGTCTTTTAAAAGAAACCGTACAATATAGAAAAAAGATTCTGTATTGTAATTCCAAATTAGGGAATTGTAGAGTGAGATATTTTTATAGAATGAGATTTATTTTTTCATGGACACCATTCGACAATCCTACATTCACAGG
>NW_015387885.1:22615-26175 GCF_001527695.2 Protobothrops mucrosquamatus | reverse complement strand
ACAGTTCGGCATCAACTTGCTTAAAGAGGAGGTCTGTCTGTTGGAGCATTTCCTGTACTGCTCTTTTGGCATCCTCTTCATGGGATGCTTCAGCCATGCTCATTAAATGTTCTTCATTGAGAGGTGAGAAGTCTACAATATCCCCAATACATTGTAAGGGAATGGTGGCTCTCATTTGACTTCCCAAGAGTTCCAAGTTACCTTTGTTGGCTTCCAGCAGTCTGGTGTGGAGTTGATCGCAGTGCTGAGATGAGATTGTGGTGAAGAACATCACCAGAGAGATTTGCAGAAACCAAAGTTGTGTCTTCATAATGGAGATGTAGGAATATGACCTCTTTTAAAATATAGAATCTGGAAGATTGGTTCTTCTGAAAGATGCTCCTGAGTCTGCTGCATCTTTGTATTTATACCACTAGGATATTGCAATTTCTTTTTTCTGTTTCTCTACTGATTCTCTGTGTTATGGTTTTCACTTTTCTTCTTCCTCATGTATACCCCCCAAGCCATTCTGAAAGGTGGTCACTGTTTGGAAAACTGAATGTTGAATGTGTACATTCCCCCAAAATTAAATTAAATGAAAACTAATGGTGAAAATTAACAATCTTATGCAACTTTCTTTCATCTTTCGTAAATATTTTAAAAATGAATGTAAAATAGGGGGTTTTGTGTGTTGTAATAGATATTATGACTTCAGTATTTACTTGTTCCATGTAAAATAATTTCTGATAGTCTAGAATTCTCCCAGTGATAAATCTTGTAGGATTTTGTACTCACCTGGTTGTACAAAGCAAATCATATATAGATAATATTCCAAAAACAATTATGAATAACAATACAGATGGTCCTCAACTTATAACCGTAACGGAGCCTGCCAATTATGGTCATAAGTCATGAGGAGAGTGTTGGGAGAATTTCCATGGGTCCCTTTTCTTCCGACTCAGGAAAAAAACGCAAACAATCAAAACGCAAGACGAGCTCCTGGAAAGGAGGTCTCTCTTTTTTTATTTCCAAAAGCGAGATAAGGTTGTTTTGGGCACAGTTGGCAACTGACCGGCACATCAGCAAGATTTTTATAGAAATTTGAGGCCTCTGTGAAGGAAATGTGAGCATGATGTATTTAGGAGGAATTTAGAGGAAATATTTTGCTGGTTATCTCTTTTATCAAAAAATATCTTCCTGGTTAGACATAAGGTTTTGTCATTGTCTTTTATGGGTGTAAGAAGGATGGGCTTAGGTGATAAATTCCCATGCCTTTTAAATGTGGATTGGCTACAATTGATAGATTCCTACCTGTTGGTGCTGTTTGAACTGCTACTTACCAGTGCTTCAAATTATTACTTTCTTCAGTGTATCTAAGATTGCGCGGGACAGTATATCTCCGCTATTGTCAATTAGCAGTCAAAGGTTTGCTTTCTGTAGTCTATCTCCATCTGCCAGTGATTTTAGTGCATTGGGCGATCTTCAGCACCTCGAGTCTATTACTTTCCTGACTTTTGGAAGTTTGGGGAATATATATTGTACCTCTGTTTTAATTGGTTAAGGAAACATTGTATTTTATGAATGGAGACAAGCTTTCTCCTTCTTCAGAAGCGGTGCTGGCAGATGGCATAAGGAGTTTAAAGGAAAATAAAGAGGACAGGGTGTTATCTTATGGGGATTTCTTCTTACTCCTTTAGGAAGGTTTTCTCTTGCGGGGGGTCTCCTGATTTGGGGATGAGGACGTTCAAAATAAACTGTATAGGAGAATAGAGGAAAACAGAGTCTGGAAGGGACCTTGCTGGTCTTCTAGCCAAATCCCCTTCCGAAGTAGGAGACCAATTCAGTTTATGGGGGTGGTACACCATCCAGACTTGGTAACCAATGTGCTCCAGATTCAGAGAATCTTTCAATTCACAGCCACCGAGTCTTGCTAGGGTTGAGTTGGGCCTATTCCTTCCCATCCACACATAACATATGCACAATATGCTGCACATTTTATCACAACCATAGTTCACAAATCACAGTAACACTCTCACATCTTGTTCCAAGGGCAACCAAACAAATCACATTTCCCCCGAAAGTTTATTTTACAGAATTTATTATTCTGCGGACAAAAAGGGAAAGAAACATTAAAATATAGAATATTTGGGATCAAAATATTTGTTCAAAACAGGAGATAAGTAAACACTGGCAAGACTGGACATTTTGCCATCGCTGATATTGTGCATGTGTATTTTTCTCTTTCTTTCTCTGTCTCTCTCTCTTCCCCAGGTTGACCAGTCCAAGAATCAACTCCACCAGAATGCTAAGACTACGTCTAGTGAGGCTAATTACAGTAACAGAATTTTGCAGTTCAGATTGTTGAGAAGTCCTATGTATCACCCTTGGAAGTCATGTTTAATCTCTCCTCTAATCACAAATTACTGGGATCGTTTCCCACAGACATTTGTGTGTCTCTTATTAAACAAACAAGAACATAAAAGCTCTATGAAGATGGCTGAATTTTATGCCATAACAATAGTAGTGCCGGAAAAGGTCAGAGATGAACATAATATTTACAGACTATAGAGTACAGAATAGTAGAGTTGGAAGGGACCTTGGAGGTCCTCCAGACCAACCTCCTGCCCAAGCCGGAGACCTTACACCATTTCAGACAAATAGTTGTGCAGTCTCTTCTTCAAAACCTCCAGTGCTGGAGCAGCCACAACTTTTGAAGGCAAGCCATTCCACTGACTAATTGTTCTCACTGTTGTATGATACTGTATTGTAGTTGATATATTGTATAGCACGTTAAGGTAATCCAACTGGGAAGTATGAATTAGTGTGAGTAGGGTCTCCAGTTAAGGGGGGCAGCAGCAATAGATTCCTATATAACACAAACCTATACAAGTTAAGATGCCAATGAATGAGGGGAATTATGATCCTTTCTCATAGCTGCAGCCATTGAATTATGCCCCCCAACACAAGAACGTGATTGGGTGCTTGACAACTGACTCACGATGATGATTGCAGTATCCCACAGACATGTGATCACCATTCATGACCTTGGCCGCTGGTTTCTGGCAAACAAGGTCAATGGGAAAGTTGGCAGAAAGTCCCAAATAGTGACCTCATAACAGTGGGATGCTGGAAATGCAAGGGATTTGCGTAATAACGCAGTTGCTATTGTTAAGTTAGCTCAGTCACATGACATTGCATTCTACAATTGTGTTGTTTAGCAGCCATTGTTAAATGAGAACTACCCATAAATAGAGTACACACACATACAGGTAGTCCTTGACGTACGACCACAACTGAGCCCAAAATTTATGTTGTTAACCGAGACATTTGTTAATTGAATTTTGCCCCATTTTACAACCTTTTTTGCCACAGTTGTGAATCACTGTAGTTAAGTTAGTAACACCATTGTTAAGTGAATCTGGTTTCCCCATTGACTTTGCTTGTCAGAAGGTCACAAAAGGTGATCTCATGACCCCCGGAACACTGCAACAGTCATAAATATGAATCAGTTCTCCAGCGTCTGAGTTTTGGTCATATGATCAAGGGGGATGCTGCAGGGGTTGTAAGTGTGAAAAAAGGTC
>NW_015387885.1:17457-19694 GCF_001527695.2 Protobothrops mucrosquamatus | reverse complement strand
CTATTGCTTTGTGATAGATATTATTTTATTTGATATTATTCTCTGTTGAACTGGGAACAGTGAAAAATGGGAGAATCCTAAATCACTTCACTGAATTGTGGGTTTATCTCGCTTCAGCCTCACTGACTCAAAATCCTATTTCTTCCCTATAAGTGCAAGAAATGTCCAGAATTGATTTGCAGAAACATTTTTATATTTCATTTGGTTGAAAGAAGGAACCATAAAAAGTAGGTAATTGTATTGTGGAAATATTAATTTTTATTATCTAAGAAAATAATACCTTGAACTGTCTTCAAACAGTGAAGAGCAGTTTGGTCTAGTGGTTAAGGCACCAGTCCAGAAGGCGAGAGGTTGTGAGTTCAGTTCCTGCCTTAGTCATGAAAGCCAGCTGGATGACCTTGGGCCAGTCACTTTCTCTCAGTCCAATCCATCTCACAAATTGTTGTGGGGAAATAGGAAGAGTGAGGTGTGTTGGATATGCTTGCCACTTTGAGTGATTTGCAAAAATAATAAAGGTAGGATACAAATACAAAATTAGCAGTAATAAAAATGTGTTATGTTTTCAATGCATATTATAGTTTAAATCACCTATATGATAACATGCCAGTGTTTGTGTCGATCAAGATGTGATCAGATGTTATGGAAACAGCTTCATGAATTAAGGGATTTGACAACTTTATTAAAAGAGGATTTTTGATCTTTTGGATTAAGTAAGAGTGACTTAAATGTTGGCTTTTGTGAATTTGTATGATATTATCCTTTGTAATATATTTATTTTATTTATAATTATTATGAAAAGGAAAGAAGGAAGGAAGGAAGGAAGGAAGGAAGGAAGGAAGGAAGGAAGGAAGGAAGGAAGGAAGGAAGAAAAGAAGGAAGGAAGGAAGGAAGGAAGCTATATGCCCTATACAGAAGACCAAAAAATAGATGAAATAATCCAAAATACCACTTTTATTTGAAGTTACCATTTTAATAGCATTTAACAGATTTCTTGAATTTTAACAAGCAATGAAGACTATTTAAATAATCACATAAATAAATAAATAGATCGATAGATAAATAATATAAATAAATAGACAGTAAATAAATATTGGCCAGCAATGTACACATTGCTTTGTTATAATGACAAAACAAAAATAAATAAATAAATAATACTGCAATTCTCTAGTGGAATTAATATTTAAAAAAAGAATAAAAATATTTTGTAAAATAGTTTGACCAGTATTACAACTGTGGGGCTTGAACATCTGCACTCAGTAGTTATATTGGACCTCATCTATTCTCTTGAGTGTGTTCCACCGAATTTTATCCCTAGAAGAATCGTTCAATATTCAATATTCAATATTTCTGTTAGTGAATTGGAACTTCCTTGAATCATTGAGTTCAGTTAGACATAATGTCAATTCTACTGGTTTCATTTGATATTAGGATCACGTATTTTACCCTGGATATAATACCATAGAAACGTGTATTATGTTTAAGGGAATTGGATGAACGAAAGAACACAATTTTATCTTTTCACACAGAATTCTTTGATAAAAGTTCACGTTGGAATCTGTAGAAACATAGGACAATTCATTGAAGCTTGACAAATTTTGCAGAAGAACCTTTCGCAATTTGTTTCAGAAGGACTTTTTCTGTGGATTTCCAATTTTTTGAATAAGGCTCCCTTGTTTTGCTTTACTTTTCATTTTGTAACTTCATGAGGCAATCCAGTCAAAGGGAAAGTAGAAACAGGAAACCTCAGAAAGCTTACTTTCTAGGAATAAGTGAAAGGCATCGAGTGAAAGCTGAGTGGTTTCATATTGCTGCTTTTGTAGCGTCAAAGAGAGCAAATCAAGCTAGAAGGAAAAGGAAAAAACAGTTAGGAATCCCTATTCTTGTTAACAATTATTTAAACTGTTAAACATTTTAATTCAAATTAATAAATATGGTTTTCTCCTTGCTTTGTATAAAAGTGCCCTATACTTTTCTACCTAGCCTAATTTAAGCGAAGGAATTCCTAAAATGTTGGATTTATGAAAACTGTATGTCTGCTTAATAATAATAATAATAATAATAATAATAATAATAATAATAATAATAATAATAATAATAATAATAATAATAATAATAATAGTAAAGTTGGAAGGGACCTTGAAGGTCATCGAGTCCAACCCCCTGCTCAGGCAGGAAACCCTATACCATTTCGGACAAATGGCTGTCCAGTCTCTTCTTAAAAACTTCCAGTGTTGGAG
>NW_015387885.1:8845-15193 GCF_001527695.2 Protobothrops mucrosquamatus | reverse complement strand
GGAATATGACCTCTTTTAAAATATAGAATCTGGAAGATTGGTTCTTCTGAAAGATGCTCCTGAGTCTGCTGCATCTTTGTATTTATGCCACTAGGATATTGCAATTTCTTTTTTCTGTTTCTCTACTGATTCTCTGTATTATGGTTTTCACTTTTCTTCTTCCTCATGTATACCCCCCAAGCCATTCTGAAAGGTGGTCTGTGTTTGGAAAACTGAATGTTGAATGTGTACATCCCCCCCCAAGAATTAAATTAAATGAAAACTAATGGTGAAAATTAACAATCTTATGCAAGTTTCTTTCATCTTTCCTAAATATTTTAAAAATGAATGTAAAATAGGGTTTTTTGTGTGTTGTAATAGATATTATGACTTCAGTATTTACTTGTTCCATGTAAAATAATTTCTGATAGTCTAGAATTCTCCCAGTGATAAATCTTGTAGGATTTTGTACTCACCTGGTTGTACAAAGCAAATCATATGTAGATAATATTCCAAAAACAATTATGAATAACAATACAGATGGTCCTCAAGTTATAACCGTAACGGAGCCTGCCAATTATGGTCATAAGTCATGAGGAGAGTGTTGGGAGAATTTCCATGGGTCCCTTTTCTTCTGAGTCAGGAAAAAACCGCAAACAATCAAAACGCAAGACGAGCTCCTGGAAAGGAGGTCTCTCTTTTTTTATTTCCATAAGCGAGATAAAGTTGTTTTGGGCACAGCTGGCAACTGACCGGCACATCAGCAAGATTTTTATAGGAATTTGAGGCCTCTGTGAAGGAAATGTGAGCATGATGTATTTAGGAGGAATTTAGAGCCAAACTTGCTCTTCACTGTTTGAAGACAGTTCAAGATATTATTTTCTTAGATAATAAAAATTAATATTTCTTCTCTCCACAACACTATTGCCTACTTTTTATGGTTCCTTCTTTCAACCAAACTAAATAGAAAAATGTTTATGCAGATCAATTTTGGATATTTCTTGCGCTTATAGGGCACAAATAGGATTTTGACTCAGTGAAGTTGAAGCGGGATAAACCCACAATTCATTGAAGTGATTTAGGATTCTCCCATTTTTCACTGTTCCCGGTTCAACAGAGAATAATGTCAAATAAAATAATATCTATCACAAAGCGATAGCTAAAATTTTGATATCTCTATATTGCACTGTACTTCTGGTTGTCACTCAGTCTCAAGTTCAACAGAAGTATTATGTTTTCAGCTTTAATTCTACACTGTAAACCGTGACTTGCAACTAGTTTTTTTCTTCATAAAATCATTTTTTCCCTTTCGCCATTAAAGGTTTTGATGTATTCTTTGTTATAAACTGAACAGAGAAAAAAGAGAGACAGAGTTTACTTACAAGGAGTTCCAGTTCAGTGAAAAGTGGAAGACAGTCAGCAAAATATTATTATTTTTTCCTGTCTTGCAAACCCATGATTTTGGGCATTCACAATTGTATGGACATAACTCTACAATCAGAGAATCAGACAAATGAAAGCAACACATGATGTTCGACTGAATAGGCACAGAGTGTAACTTGAGTGCCTGTCCTGTTACGTGGGCACAGAATAAGGTCCTGCATAGTGCTACTTCAGTTACACTAATACTTGAAGGGCTCTATCAATGTAGAAAGAAAACATCATCGTTCAGAGGCTTCTGATCAGACTTCCATCCCAGTTCAGACAGAAATCAACCAAGCCCTTTACAAGAAATAGCCATATACAGATAGTCCTCAACTTATAGCAGTTCATTTAGTGAACATCCGAAGTTACAACGATACTGAAAAAGAGACCTTTTTTCACACTTACAAGCCCTGCAGCATCCCCCTTGATCATATGACCAAAACTCAGACGCTGGAGAACTGATTCATATTTATGACTGTTGCAGTCTGCCGGGAGTCATGAGATCACCTTTTGCGACCTTCTGACAAGCAAAGTCAATGGAGAATCCAGATTCACTTAACAATACTAACTTAACTACAGTGATTCACAACTGTGGCAAAAAAGGTTGTAAAATGGGCCAAAATTCAATTAACAAATGTCTCGGTTAACAACATAAATTTTGGGCTCAATTGTGGTCGTATGTCGAGGACTACCTGTATGTGTGTGTACTCTATTTATGGGTAGTTCCCATTTAAAAATGGCTGCTAAGCAACACAATTGTAGAATGTAATGTCATGTGACTGAGCTAACTTAAAACAATGGCAACTGCGTTATTAGGCAAATCCCTTGCAGTTCCAGCATCCCACTGTTATGAGGTCACTATTTGGGATTTTCTGCCAACTTTCCCATTGATCTTGTTTGCCAGAAATCAGCGGTCAAGGTCATGAATGGTGATCACATGTCTGTGGGATACTGCAATCATCATCATTGTGAGTCAGTTGTCAAGCACCCAATCACGTTCTTGTGTTGGGGGGCACAATTCAATGGCTGCAGCTATGAGAAAGGATCATAATTCCCCTCATTCATCGGCATCCTAACTTGTATAGGTTTGTGTTATATAGGAATCTATTGCTGCTGCCCCCCTTAACTGGAGACCCTACTCACACTAATTCATACTTCCCAGTTGGATTACCGTAGCGTGCTATACAATATATCAACTACAATACAGTATCATACAACAGTGAGAACAATTAGTCAGTGGAATGGCTTGCCTTCAAAAGTTGTGGGTGCTCCAGCACTGGAGGTTTTGAAGAAGAGACTGCACAACTATTTGTCTGAAATGGTATGAGGTCTCTGGCTTGGGCAGGAGTTTGGTCTAGAGCAGGGCTTTTCAACTGGTGGTACACGTACCACCTGTAGTACTTTGCCACGTGGCAGGTGGTACGCGACTGCTAGCCAAGTGTAGCAGGGGAGGGGAATGAGCCTAAGCGAGCCAAGCCTGAGGGAGAGGCAGCTGCAGCTGCAAGACTGTCTGGTCTTGGCAGAAGCCCCGGGAGCTGGCAGGGCTCCAGCTGATTGGCTTCAGCTGATTGCCGCTTCCGGAAGCAGCTCGGAGCTGCAGGTGAACTGAAGAAAAAGAGGGGGGAAGAGAGGAGAAATTATAAAAGAACGTGGTTTGGATGGGGGAAGGGGAAAAAAGACAACAGGAAAGGTTTAATCCCTTTAAACAAATGTAATTAGTTTTACTCCCTTTAATTGAGTCTGTCTATGGCTTTTAGAAAGTTTTCTTTGAAGGTAAACAGGCTTAATTTAAAGCTAAAGCTTTTAACAATTGCCGGAGCCTTTCAGTCAAGGATTGCAACATTGTGACACGTGACACGCCTGAGGCAGCTTAAAGAGAAAAAAAACCTGGAGTTTGTGTTTATTTTATTTTATTGCTTTGCACTTGATTCCTGTGTCTTTAAGGGTACAAGGAAGGGATTGGGGGGGTGCAGTCTTACTACACTGTGGAAGAACTCAGAAAGGAGAGAGGAAGAAGGGCCAACCAGCTAGCTTTAGGAGTCTACAAACTTAGCAACTTTAAGACCTGTGGACTTCAACTCCCAGAATTCCTCAACCAGCCATGAGGGCTGAGAAATTCTGGGAGTTGAAGTCCACAAGTCTTAAAAGTGCTAAGTTTGACGATCCCTGAACTAGCTGGTAGTGGTGCATATTAATAAACATGGATAAATTCATCATACATTTGTCAGTGCAAAGGGAAAGGGATTCATCAAAGGAACAGCCATCGAAGAAATTAAAACTGGTACTTTTTTTCTTTTTTTCTACAGTTTGTAATATTTTATTAGATTATAGAATAAAATACAAAAATACAAAAGCAAATAGTAGGACACAGTGGGAAGGAAAAAGGGGGGGAAAGTGGGGGCGAAGGGAAAAAGAACATACTTCCTCTGTTGCAGTAGAAGGAAGCATTAACATTGAACCTCAACTTTTTACTTTTCCATAATATTATAAACTAACCATTTCTATAACAACAAATGAATCTAATCAGTAAAACCCCAAATTCCCCCCCTTTTTTTAGTCATCAAGTTTTTGACACCTTGCTAAGCACTGGTGATACTCAAATATTGTCATGTCCTAAAAGTGGTACAATCTGTGAAAAGGTTGAAAAGCCCTGGTCTAGAGGACCTCCAAGGTCCCTTCCAACTCTACTATTCTGTACTCTGTAGTCTGTAAATATTATGTTCACCTCTGACCTTTTCCGGCACTACTATTGTTATGGCATGAAATTCAGCCATCTTCATAGAACTTTTGTGTTCTTGTTTGTTTAATAAGAGACACACAAATGTCTGTGGAAAATGATCCCAGTAATTTGTGATTAGAGGAGAGATTAAACATGACTTCCAAGGGTGATACATAGGGTTTCTCAATAATCTGAACCGCAAAATTCTGATACTGTAATTAGCCTCACTAGAAGTAGTCTTAGCCTTCTGGTGGAGTTGATTCTTGGACTGGTCAACCTGGGGAAGAGAGAGAGACAGAGAAAGAAAGAGAAAAATACAGCGATGGCAAAATGTCTAGTCCAACTCAACCCTAGCAAGACTGGGTGGCTGTGAATTGGAAGATTCTCTGAATCTGGAGCACATTGGTTACCAACTCTAGATGGTGTACTACCCCCATAAACTGAATTGGTCTCCTGCTTCAGAAGGGGATTCATCTAGAAGACCTACAAGGTCCCTTCCAAACCCTGCTTCCCTCTATTCTCCTGTACAGTTTATTTTCAACATCCTCACCCCCAAATCAGGAGACCCCCCCAAGAGAAAACCCTCCTAAAGGAGTAAGAAGAAATCACCCTAAGATAACACCCTATCCTCTTTATTTTCCTTTAAACTCCTTATACCATCTGCCAGCACCGCTTATGAAGAAGGAGAAAGCTTGTCTCCATTCATAAAATACAATGTTTCCTTAACCAATTAAAACAGAGATACAATATATATTCCCAAAGCTTCCGAAAGTCAGGAAGGTAATAAATTCGAGGTGCTTGTGAAGATCACTCAAAGCACTAAGACCGCTGGCAGATGGAGATAGACTACAGAAAGCAAACCTTTAACCTCTAATTGACAATAGTGGAGATATGTTGTCTCGCGCAATCTTAGATAAACTGAAGAAAGTAATAATTTGAAGCACCGGTAAGTAGCGGTACAAAGAGCACCAACAGGTAGGAATCTATCACTGCAGCCAATCCACATTTAAAAGGCGTGGGAATTTAACACCTAAGCCCATCCTTCTTACACCCATAAAAGACACTGACAAAACCTTATGTCTAACCAGGAAGATATTTTCTGATAATAGAGATAACCAGCAAAATATTTCCTCTAAATTCCTCCTAAATACATCATGCTCACATTTCCTTCACAGAGGCCTCAAATTCCTATAAAAATCTTGCTGATGTGCCGGTCAGTTGCCAGCTGCGCCCAAAACAACCTTATCTCGCTTTTGGAAATAAAAAAAGAGAGACCTTCTTTCCAGGAGCTCGTCTTGCGTTTTGATTGTTTGCGTTTTATTCCTGACTCGGAAGAAAAGGGACCCATGGAAATTCTCCCAACACTCTCCTCATGACTTATGACCATAATTGGCAGGCTCCGTTACGGTTATAAGTTGAGGACCATCTATATTGTTATTCATAATTGTTTTTGGAATATTATCTATATATGATTTGCTTTGTACAACCAGGTGAGTACAAAATCCTACAGGATTTATCACCGGGACAATTTTAGACTATTAGAA
This sequence comes from Protobothrops mucrosquamatus, assembly GCF_001527695.2. NCBI lineage: Eukaryota > Metazoa > Chordata > Lepidosauria > Squamata > Viperidae > Protobothrops > Protobothrops mucrosquamatus. The sequence continues at coordinate 9,526 of NW_015387885.1, read as the reverse complement.
ATTATTTTACATGGAACAAGTAAATACTGAAGTCATAACATCTATTACAACACACAAAAAACCCCTATTTTACATTCATTTTTAAAATATTTAGGAAAGATGAAAGAAAGTTGTGTATGATTGTTAATTTTCACCATTAAAGGCAGTTTTCATTTAATTTAATTCTGGGGGGGAATGTACACATTCAACATTCATTTTTCCAAACTGTGACCACCTTTCAGAATGGCTTGGGGGGTATACATGAGGAAGAAGAAAAGTGAAAACCATAATACAGAGAATCAGCAGAGAAACAGAAAAAAGAAATTGCAATATCCTAGTGGTATAAATACAAAGATGCAGCAGACTCAGGAGCATCTTTCAGAAGAACCAATCTTCCAGATTCTATATTTTAAAAGAGGTCATATTCCTACACCTCCATTATGAAGACACAACTTTGGTTTTTGCAAATCTCTCTGGTGATGTTCTTCAACACAATCTCATCTCAGCACTGCGATCAACTCCACACCAGACTGCTGGAAGCCAACAAAGGAAACTTGGAACTCTTGGGAAGTCAAATGAGAGCCACCATTCCCTTACAATGTATTGGGGATATTGTAGACTTCTCACCTCTCAATGAAGAACATTTAATGAGCATGGCTGAAGCATCCCATGAAGAGGATGCCAAAAGAGCAGTACAGGAAA
>NW_015387885.1:5611-8026 GCF_001527695.2 Protobothrops mucrosquamatus | reverse complement strand
AAATGCCCCTCTGGATCCAAAGCAGAAGCAGTCATGTCAAGTCCTGCCATGATCATCTGAGCATCACTGAACAATTTATACAGTTCTAATAAGTAGACATACAGTTTTCATGAATCCAACATTTTAGGAATTCCTTCGCTTAAAGTAGGCTAGGTAGAAAAGTATAGGGCACTTTTATACAAAGCAAGGAGAAAACCATATTTATTAATTTGAATTAAAATGTTTAACAGTTTAAATAATTGTTAAGAAGAATAGGGATTCCTAACTGCTTTTTCCTTTTCCTTCTAGCTTGACTTGCTCTCTATGACGCTACAAAAGCAGCAATATGAAACCACTCAGCTTTCACTCGATGCCTTTCACTTATTCCTAGAAAGTAAGCTTTCTGAGGTTTCCTGTTTCTACTTTCCCTTTGACTGGATTGCCTCATGAAGTTACAAAATGAAAAGTAAAGCACAACAATGGAGCCTCATTCAAAAAAGCAAGGACCAAAAAATTGGAAATCCACAGAAAAAGTCCTTCTGAAACAAATTGCGAAAGGTTCTTCTGCAAAATTTGTCAAGCTTCAATGAATTGTCCTATGTTTCTACAGATTCCAACGTGAACTTTTATCAAAGAATTCTGTGTGAAAAGATAAAATTGTGTTCTTTCGTTCACCCAATTCCCTTAAACATAATACACGTTTCTATGGTATTATATCCAGGGTAAAATACGTGATCCTAGTATCAAATGAAACCAGTAGAATTGAAATTATGTCTAACTGAACTCAATGATTCAAGGAAGTTTCAATTCACTAACAGAAATATTGAATATTGAATACTGAACGATTCTTCTAGGGATAAAATTCGGTGGAACACACTCAAGAGAATAGATGAGGTCCAATATAACTACTGAGTGCAGATGTTCAAGCCCCACAGTTGTAATACTGGTCAAACTATTTTACAAAATATTTTTATTCTTTTTTTAAATATTAATTCCACTAGAGAATTGCAGTATTATTTATTTATTTATTTTTGTTTTGTCATTATAACAAAGCAATGTGTACATTGCTGGCCAATATTTATTTACTGTCTATTTATTTATATTATTTATCTATCGATCTATTTATTTATTTATGGGATTATTTAAATAGTCTTCATTGCTTGTTAAAATTCAAGAAGTCTGTTAAATGCTATTAAAATGGTAACTTCAAATAAAAGTGGTATTTTGGATTATTTCATCTATTTTGTTGGTCTTCTGTATAGGGCATATAGCTTCCTTCCTTCCTTCCTTCCTTCCTTCCTTCCTTCCTTCCTTCCTTCCTTCCTTCCTTCCTTCCTTCCCTCCTTCCTTCCTTCCTTCCTTCCTTCCTTCCTTCCCTGATTGCAACTACATGTATGTAATGAAGTCTTGTGCAGTTTTACTTGGAAGAAACTAAATTAGAAATCGCCAAATTTCTTCCCAAGATTGTATAGAGTTATGGTATTACAATTGTACTTTTCATAATAATTATAACTAATATAAATATATTACAAAGGATATCATACAAATTGACGAAAGCCACCGTTTTAGTCACTCTTTGACTTAGTCCAAAAGATCAAAAATCCTCTTTTAATAAAGTTGTCAAATCTGTTAATTCATGAAGCTGTTTCCATAACATCTGATCACATCTTGATCGACACAAACACTGGCATGTTATCATATAGGTGATTTGAACTATAATCTGCATTGAAAACATAGCACATTTTTATTACTGTTATTTATGTATTTGTATCCTACCTTTATTATTTTTGCAAATAACTCAAAGTGGCAAACATACCCAGAACACCTCACTCCTTCTTAATAAGCGGTGCTGGCAGATGGCATAAGGAGTTTAAAGGAAAATAAAGAGGACAGGGTATTATCTTATGGGTATTTCTTCTTACTCCTTTAGGAAGATTTTCTCTTGGGGGGAGGTCTCCAAGAATCAACTCCACCAGATGGCTAAGATTACTTCTATTGTGGCTAATTGTAATAACAGAGTATAGAATAGTAGAGTTGGAGGGGACCTTGGAGGTCCTCTAGACCAACCTCCTGCCCAAGCCGGAGACATTATACCATTTCAGACAAACAGTTGTGCAGTCTCTTCTTAAAAACCTCCAGTATTGGAGCACCTACAACTTTTGAAGGCAAGCCATTCCACTGACTAATTGTTCTCACTGTTGTATGATACTGTATTGTAGTTGATATATTGTATAGCACAGGCATGTCCAAAGTCCGGCCCGCGGGCCATTTGCGGCCCGCGGCCCGGTTTAATCCGGCCCTCGAACAGCCCTCCCTGCGCTATGTAAATGCGGCCCTCCCACGGCCCTCCGGCAAGTCCCATGAGAGAGAGAGAGAGACAGAGACAGAGGCACTTGCACTTGCACTTCTGTCTCTCTCTCTCTCTCTCATGGGACT
>NW_015387885.1:0-3514 GCF_001527695.2 Protobothrops mucrosquamatus | reverse complement strand
AGAGAGAGAGGGGAGAGGAAAGGGAAAGGAAAGAGAGAGAGAGAAAAAGAGGAAAGAGAGGGAGAGGAAAGAGGCATAAAATAATTCATTTGCATTTAATTGTAATGGTTCAAAGAATGTTTGGAAAAATGTTCGGCCCTCCAGCACGTTCACTTCATCCAATCTGGCCCTCTTTGAAAAAAGTTTGGACACCCCTGGTATAGCACATTACAGTAATCCAACTTGGAAGTATGAATTAGTGTGAGTAGGGTCTCCAGTTATATAGGAATCTTTTGCTGTTGCCTCTATTAACACAAACCTATACAAAAACCCTCCTAGCCAAAATTGCCACTGTCTTTGAGCAGGAGCCATTAGTCCAGAAAGATCTCTAAATTGCCCTAACTCTCTCTGGGAGAGTGTTGCCCCTAGATAGGGGTCTCCAACCTGTGAGCCACGGCCAGGTAGTGGGTTGTGGCCCGCTGACCACTGGACTGCGGGACAGGCTGGCCAGTGCAGGCACCTGTGCGCGGACATCCCCTCACTTGCCCTAGCGCCACGGCCGTGGGGCACAAAAACAGGCCAGTGTCATGCTACAGAACACAAAAACAGCACAACCCTGCGCCATTGGGTGCCAAAACAGGACGCCGCCATGCTGCGGGGCGCGAAGATGGGATGCCACCATGGGGTGTGAAAACGGGATGCTGCCACGCTGTGGGGTGTGAAAACGGGCACTGTGCCACACAAGAACAGGGTAGGGCTAGCGAGTATCATGTGGGCACTAGTGCTGCCCTGTTTGCATTGCTTGTGTGCTTGCGGCCCCTTGCGTGTGTGCACATGTGCATGTGCGCATTTAAAATGCTTCCCCTCCCTTTCCCTCTGGTTCACCAACCGAAAAAGGTTGGTGACCTCTGCCCTAGATGAAGATAGAAAATTTCTGTGGGACCCTCAAGACTTAGCAGAGTTGAGCTAAAATCTTTCTTCCCCATCCCCAGGCTCCAGACACTGGAATGGAACCTTGGACCAAAGAAGAGATGCATGACTAGGTGTCATCAACATATGAAATGGTAGTATGACTTTATAGTGCCTTGGTAAGACCACACTTGGAATATTGCATCAAGTTTTGGTCTCTGATATAAAAAAGATGTTGAGCCTAGAAAGAGTGCAGAGAAGAGCAATAAAGATGATTAGAGACTAGAAATTAAAACGTATGAAGAACAACTGCAGGAATTGGGTATATCTAGTTTAATGAAAAGAAAGACTAGGGGTGACACAATAGCAGTGTACCAATATCTCAGGGATTGCCACAAAGAAGAAGGGATCAAAGCACTTGAAGGCAGGACAAGAAGCAACACATGAAGAAATTTGTTGACAGAACTATTAATCAGTGAAACAGCTTGCCTCTAGAAGTTGTGGGTGCTTCAACACTGGAGGTTTTTAAGAAGAAATTGGACAACCATTTGTCTGACATGGTATGGTATAGGACAGAGGTCCCCAACCTTTTGGGCACCAGGGACCGGTTCCATGGAGAGAGGTTTTTCCGTGGACTGAAGGGGGCATGATTTCATGGACTGCCTGCATCCTGCGGATGGGGCTTTGCTTGTTTATGTGGACCAGTTGCTGGCATGCTGTGGCCCAGTACTGGTCCACGGACCGGGGGTTGGGACCCCTGATATAAGGTTTCCTGCTTGAGCAGGGGGTTGGATTACAAAATCTTCAAGGTCCCTTTCAACTTTGTTATTCTGTATTTGTCTGATTGGCACACTCTTTCTCTGTTTTTTTAATTAAATGTGTGTGTGTGTGCGTATGTGTGTGTTTGTATGTATATTAGTATAAACTAGGAATAAAATCAAATGATAGTAGCAAAGCAAAACAATAACAAAAGAAAAGAAACACTCAAAAGGACTCTAGAATAAACTGGCAGTACTTTTTATTCTCCCCTCTTGGATAGTGATAATTTGCCCTGATATCATGAATGCTTAACAAACAACAGGATGGAGGTCCTTTAACACAGGGCTTTTCAACCAGTGGTACGGGTACCACTTGTGGTACATTGGCACCTGGCAGGTGGTACGTGACCATCCTAGAAAAGTGGTAGTGAGGGAGGGGAATGAGCTGAACCTGCACGAGCCTGAGCGAGAGATGGCTGGAGCTGCAGGGCTGTCAGGGCTCAGTGGAAGCACCAGAATCAGTGCCGCTTTCCAGCTGATCGGCGCTTCTTCGGGACTGTCAGGGCTCAGTGGAAACACCAGGATCAGCGCCAGGCTCCAGTTGGAGCTTGGCGCTGATCCTGGTGCTTCTGCTGAGCCCTGAAGAAGCACCAATCAGCTGGAATGTTGCAGCATCTCCAGGATCTTGTGATTTACATTCAGATGCTTGGCAACTGATTCATATTTATGACGCTCACAGGGTCCCAGGGTCATGTGAAGTGACCAAAACCTGCTGCAACCACCCAGCAGATTGGGGGAATAAAAACCAAACACCCTACCACCCCACCCCTGCTGCCAATCCTCAACAGAAATGCTCACAACAATGAAAACCTCAGATAGGAGGAAGAGCGCTGCTGGGCAGGCAGGTGTCTTGCTCAGCTGTGGCTTGGGGGGCCTTTTTTCAGTGCCATTGTAACTTCGAACAGTCACTAAGCGAACTGTTGTATGTCGAGGACTACCTGTACATTATCACTTTTTTCCTTTTTTTTTTTTTTTGGTCATCAAGTTTTTGACACCTTGCTGGTGGTACTCGGATGTTGCCATATCCTAAAAGTGGTACAATGGGTGAAAAGGTTGAAAAGCCCTGCTTTAACATTTACTATTCTTTTGGGGGGGGAAATCCTTTTTTTTTTCTTATGCATTAGCTCATCGGACAGAATTTCCAACCCCATCTCCAAAAAACTTCATATATATTTTTCTGATCTGCAATGTGGGGATTGCAAAGGAATCCCAGAACTTCCAACAGGGACAGTTTTTATTGAAATGAAGTTTTACTGGCTTTGCAGCAGATGGAGAAAATTAACTACTTTTATTTTCAATACCTCACTATGAAAATAAACAAAAGAGAGCAAAGAGCATTTATAATTTTGAATGAAAATATAAATAACACTGAAGACATCATATAAGTAATTAACAAGAAAATAAGTAACCACATATCCAATTGACTTGCAAAACAATACAAATTTAGCCCCTTCAATATATATCTTACATTTTGTTATGTAATAAGGGCATCAGTATAAGTGGGTTAAACATATACATACTTTTTTCACTCTTGGTATATTAATGTAAGCACATTTATTTGCAGCTATAGGTTTTAATAAACTATATATAAATTTGCGACAAGCTTCACTTAACATGTTGGCCTTTCATAGTCTGAATGTCACAATTTGCTGATATGATAAAAGTTCAGGGAACTTTTGAAGTCATAAAATTTGCAGAAACTGGAGATAACTTTGTTTGATGGTATCTGGAGTCAATCTCCAGCTTCTGAGTAAGCTTTTGTATTTCAAATTGTAGTTCACTATTTTTAATTGAATGGTTTATTTAGC
>NW_015387884.1:96816-127798 GCF_001527695.2 Protobothrops mucrosquamatus | reverse complement strand
TTTTATGATATTTTCTTGGCAATGTTTTTATTTATAATGTTAAATGCATAGAAAAACAAGTTTTTAAACATTCCAATAAAAAAAATAAGTTACCATCCAGTGGGTATACAGTCTGAAGACCAAATGCTACTGCATATCTTGAAATCCCTCAAAGTAGTTATCAAATTATAATTTTCAATGCGACAGAAGGATAAAATTATTAAATATATTATAACAATTATTAAATTGTCTTGAGACATTCCCTTGACTGCTATGAGGCTTACAAGCAAGAAGATAATCGAACACCAGGATAAAATACAAACAAAACTGTTTTAATACACTTAGCCCATGCGACAAAGAACTACAACTGCCAAAAGGAAGGAATCCCCAGTGCATCCTGTGCAAGAACTAAGGAGGAGAGCCAGGGCACAGCCAAAAGGAGGAGTGTCCATAGGACAGGAGGCATTAGGGAACCAACCCACAGCAACAGGCACTCGGACACGAACTAGGCAGACAAGGAGAGCAACCAAAAGGGAGGAAATGATCCCTGAGTTTAAGAACACACAGACTGATGCGGGACAGCTAGAAACAATACGGCCAATTGGGGCAGGAAGACCGGTAACTCGCTCCATGAGCATAGCGCAAAAACAGCCAGCTTTATAAGCAAGCTCCCAAAACACCGGCATTTTACTCTGACGACGTTGGCAGTTATATGGAATCAAATTCAAGCCATTGTTAGTAGGAAAGAGATATCTCAGTTCAAATGGCTCCTGTGAAAATTGGCCAATTCTGGATTAAATAGAATATTTTTTCCTCTACTCTATTGTATAATCCCTGCTTGCTTAGATATTTCTTGGTTAATTTTAATGTTTTACTGTTTTACTCATTTATAATAACATTTTATTGGATTGTAAGCCATCCAGAATTATGTGGCAGCAGGATGGGCAGCAATTTTTTTTGATAGATATATAGGTCTTCAAACCTGGCCCTTTTACGACTTGTGGACTTCAACTCCCAGAATCCCTCAGCCAGGCATGCTGGCTGAGGAATTCTGGGAGTTGAAGTCCACAAGTCATAAAAGGGACAAGTTTGAAGACTCCTGAGATAGACAGACAGACAGACAGACAGACAGACAGACAGACAGACAGACAGACAGACAGACAGACAGATAGATATTATTTCCCACGGTCTTGAAACTATACTATTGATATGATCTAGGACTGTATTAACATTTTAACTATTTCACTGTATTGTTATACTGCACTATGATTTGTATCTTTTTGCTCCTTTTCACATGAACCATCAAGGTTTCATTTTCCCAATATTCAGAAAAGGCTGTAGCTTCCCTATGTGCATAACCATTATTTCTGTTAAAAATCATCTTCATCTAATCAAGATCATCTTGACTTCAATTCACCAAAATACTGCTTTACTGTGAGTTAGATCTCACATTAATATTTTGTCAATATCGGGTACCACAGTATAAAGGAAAGTCTATATTAATCTGGTTCCATCATGGATTGTCCACATCTTGCCATACTGCCTTTTACAAGGTGATGACCTTGCCTCTACCATGCATGCTGAAGCTTTCTGCCATCTTTATTTACAAAGACTCAGTCTTTGAAGCACGATTGACAAAATGGTCTCTGGGGCCATATTTCCATGTTTGAAACAGATCCAAATAGTATCAGGGTTCAGCTAATGCAAAAATATGTTCAGGTGAACACTAGAACCCTTTGATATAAACAACTCTTTTTATTGATACAGAAGAGAAAGGCTGTGCTATACATGCCTGAAAATTGCATGATAACACAGCACTTTTTTTTAAAATCTATTTGCAAGAGTGTTTATTTTCAGCAGCTGCTTGTGATAAGAAAATGGAATTTGAGCTTGAACTGGCTGCATCATTTGGTATCTTATAGTTGCTGAGATTTTGTAGCTTCTAGGATAGCCAATTCTTATCTTCAAGTCAACAATTTAAATACAGAACTATATGAGAAAAGAGTTTATAATTTTGCCTAACTTTTGCTTAGCTTGTAGAATTCTGAATCTGCTTCTCAGAAATGGAAAGCAGCCTTGATAAGCAAGTGTTCTAATCCATAAAAGTCATCCTGGTTATTTTTATTTATTTTTTTTTAAAAAAATTGCTTCCTACCTCAGCTTATTTTCATAATAAAGCATTTGATTTCAGGTTAGAACAGATGTATTTCTGAAATATCCACACACTGCAATAAAGTAGCACTTTACAGTTGGCTGGCTGGCTCTCATCTTTAGCAAACAATTAGTGAACAAAGTGGATCCCATTATATTCTTATTTTATTACCAAAGGAAACAAACAATTGAAACCAGGAATGTAAAACAATAAATTAAAAAAAAGATTATTATCTTCAGCCCATTCCACACAAATGTCTTGGATGTTCAAAGCTATGATGCATTTGATGTTTCTGAAGCATCCAAATTATAAAATAGAATAAAATCTGCTGGGGAGGAAGGGAATTACTTAGAAAGCCACAGCTTTCCCCAAATACTTTTTCCTTCATTCTTATGTAATGCAGATGATGGGAGAGGTTAAAAAAAAATCAAAGACAAAAGTAAAAGACAAGAGTCCTAAAAATGAAATGTTCATTCTAGTGCTTACTTTCTAAACTGAGATATGATTGGGCTCAGGGTAAGAAATGTTTTGAAATTGGAAATAAGGCTGCACAATATGCTGGAACCAATAAGCTTAACCCAAAGGTTCAGGTGGTCATTTGCAATCTGCCTGTATTTTGATGAAAAAAGTACACTATAAATGCATGTATTTTGAACAGATTTAGCCATTAAGAAAAGTCTTCTGGGCAGTTTATGATGAAAATAGCAAGCAGAGAACACATCCTCTGAATACTTTTCCCCAACATGTATTTATTCGACTTATTTGGTTTTGGTTTTTGGACTGAGGGTTGACTCTGGGCTATGTTTTCAGAGGACCAGCTGTTGCTGAGAACATGACTGCTGCTGGGCAATAAGGGTGGGCAGAGAGGCAGGCTGTTGCAGGATTCTGCTACTGGATAATCTTCCCGCTGGTGCCTCCTGCTGCTGGATGCCTTTGCCTCTGCCTGGTCCCTACTGAATTACTGACTTACTCATTGGTGAGACACTGGAACTTTGGAGATGTGGATAGTGGATGGGTGAGGGAGGGAGGGTGATAATAGAGTGGTCAGCATCTGTGGACTCCCTTCCTCTCTGGAGGCCACCTTTGAAGAACAGCCAGAAGCTTCAGCTGGTAGAGAATGCAGTGCCATGTGCAGTTAAGTGTTACCTCTGCTCTGCTAGCTGGATTGATTGCTAGTCTGCTTCCTGGTCCAATTTAAGCTGCTGGTTTTAATCTTTAAATTCTTAATGGCATGGGAGCAGGTTATCTAAAACAGAGGTCCCCAACCTTTTGGGCACCAGGGACCGGTTACGTGGAGAGAAGTTTTTCCACAGACCGGAGGGGGCGTGGTTTTGTGTGCTGCCTGCATCCCGCAGATGGGGCTTTGTTTGTTTGTGCGGACCTGTTACTGGCATGCTGTGGCCCGGTACCAGTCCATGGACCGGGGGCTGGGAACCTCTGATCTAAAAGGCTGTCTCTCCCTGATTACATCATTTGATCTGGCAGAGAAGTCATGCTGCAGATATCACCTGCTAGGAACTTATATTTGGTAGGTACCAAGAGGAAGCCCTTTTCTGCCATGGCAGAAAAGAACATTAGGTTAGCTCCCTCACTCTTGCTCTGTCTGCAACTCCCTCAAAACCTGGTTATGCCCAGGGAATCTGGAACTTGTTTAGATGGCTCCAATTATTAAGGTGAAATACTCATTTTCTCTCTTGTCCTCCCTAATTTGTTTAATGTTGCCTTTTAATATAAAAACAAGCATTTAAAATATTTATATTTATTTTATACTTATTTTAATGTAATTATTGTATGTCACCCAGAGTCATGCACAGGTATAGTATAGGTGGTACATGGCTCAATAGCCATAACTGCAAGAGGGATCTTGGTGTTCTAGTGGACAATCACTTAAATATGAACCTGCCAAAAAAGCCAACACAGTGTTAGGCTGCATTAACAGAGGGATAGAATCAAGATCACACGAAGTGTTAATACCACTTTACAATGCCTTGGTAAGGCCACACTTGGAATACTGCATCCAGTTTTGGTCACCACAATGTAAAAAAGAAGTTGAGTCTAGAAAGAGTACAGAGAAGAGCAACAAAGATGATTAGGGGACTGGAGGCTAAAACATATAAGGAATGGTTGCTGGAATTGGGTATGTCTAGTTTAACGAAGAGAAGGACGAGGAGGGACATGATAGCAGTGTTCAATATCTCAGGGGCTGCCACAAAGAAGAGGGAGTCAAGCAATGGATGGAAACTAGTCAAGGAGAGAACCAGCCTAGAACTAAAGATAAATTTTCTGACCGTTGGAACAATTAATCAGTGCAATGACTTGCCTCCAGAAGCTGTGGATGCTCCAACACTGGATGTTTTTAAGAAGAGATTGTACAACCATTTGTCTGAAATAGCATAGGTTTCCTGCCTAAGCAGGGGATTGGACTAGAAGACCTCCATGGTCCCTTCCAACTCGGTTATTCTGTTATTTCTCATGAGATTGGCTATATCTATTTAAATTTATTTGCCACCCATCTCACCACTTTATTAAGTTGTTTAATAAATTTCCCCCAACACTTATTTATTTGTATATTATTTTAAAAGTCCAGCTACTAATATTCCCCTGACAGTTTGAGCATATTTATTAATTTGTTGGATTTTTTTGTAACATGCTTGCTTCCCCAAATTTGCAAACCATGTGCATATACAAAAAAATAATTTTAAAGCCCTTAGAATTTCAGAACAAATGATGCTATGGATGTAAACCCCTTTGCAATTACAAAAGAATAATTACCAAGTAGTACCTAATTATCAAGTATACAAATATTAGCAAGAACAGTGTGAAAATAACATGTAGACACTTATAATATTTTAACACATACAGTATAATCAACATAAGTATGAAACTATTATGGAAAAACAAAAAACAACAGCATGAAATTTACTTTATGTATATATATTATTAATTTCTGCAAAAAATAAATGTAAAAACAAAAAGAAGGAATTAAAAAGGAAAAAAATAGGGAAGGGAAAGGGCAAACAAATAAGGAAAAAAGAAAAGAAATAGAAAAAAGATAATTGCGAACTTTTTTGGGTACAATTGAAAATATAAAATAACCCTAATCAACATGGAATTTCCATTAGAGCTATGCATTTAAATTGACAAAATTTTGAAACAAGACGAGATAACATGGCCTAGATATTTTTTGTTTTTCTGGGATAAAATAGATTAGTTTGAATTTATTTTATTTTAATTTGGGGCTTCTACAATGTTTCAGATCTGTTTTCTTTAAAGGTAAAAGATGCTCATAGCAACCACATGTGGGTGCGTTGGGGAGAGAAGTTACACCACTTAATAAAATTATAGACAATGATTAATAGCTCAGATCAAGATGATCCTTGTGATCACGTCACCATCAGTTCCCATCATAAATCACAGTGTTTTATAAATTGGAGAAATTGTACGATTGCCAGATCTATGATACAACTCTGCTTCTTCATTACCAGTTTTTGAGTTGCAGTAGTAAATTAAGGATTGGCAAGTTATTTACTTTATGAGAAGAGGGGGGAAAACTCAGATGTCAATAATTTACTTTTACACTTAATGGCAGTCCTCCATGTCATAGTTTCTCCATTCTTTTTTTTTCCCCATAGGAAAATAATCTCTCAACCTACTTGAGGTTTGGCAAAAACATATACTTTCAGTTATCATTGCTGCAAAATCCAGCATGTTTTCTTTAAACAACTATGTTATAGGAGCCATGGTGGCACTGTAGTTAGAATGCAGTATTGCAGCCTAACTCTGCTGACTGGCAGCAGTTCAATCCTGACAGCTCAAGGTTGACTTAGCTTTCCATCCTTCCGAGGCCCTTAAAATGAGGACCCAGATTGTTGGGGGGCAATATGCTGACATTGTAAACCATTCAAAGAGTGCGGTGAAGCACCATGAAGTGGTATATAAGTCTAAGTGCTATTGCTATTGCTATTGTAGCTACTTCTTTTAAATACATGATTAAATAAATATTGCACTGTTTTTCAGTTGCTAAGTTGTGTTTGACTCTTCATGACCCCATGGATCATAGCACGCGGGGTTCCCCTGTCTTGTATGGTCTCCTGAAGTTTGCCCAAATTCATGTTCGTTGTGTCGATGACACTATCTAACTATCTCATCCTCTGCTGTTCCCTTTTCCCTTTGCCTTCAATCGTTCCTTTTCCTCTCTTCTCATCTGGTGGCCAAAGTATTTAAGCTTCAGCACTAGTTTCAATTAAAATGGCAAATCACTTCTGAAAAACTTTGCTGACTGCAATGGATTGTCCAGATTTGAGAAATCAAATGTGATTGAATGGAAGAAAAACAAAATCATATTTGATGTGCTCGATCCATTCATAAAAGACCGCATATCTCCATCCATTCATCCATCACCCCATTTTGTTGTATGGGGAGTGGGGGAGTTAACATATATTTTTACCAGTGCTAAAGTATAGGAAACCAGAGCTTTGATTTTCTAAATCTTATTTTAGATCTGAGCATTGAATCATAGTGGATTACCATTGGAGTTACCTGGATTAGGATGAGAATTTTCTAGATTTTTGGATTGAGGCCATGAACTGGATTTTTTCCCAATAGTATAATCCTACAAATATCTAAGCCACCTAATCCTAAACTCAAGAAATCCACCTAATCCTAAACTCAAGAAAAATAAATACAGAAATTCAGCCAAAATCTGTAAAGATTTTTGGTTTATTAAGACTAAAACAGTTGTTGTTCATTCATGTACAGGAAGTTGGTTTAAGAAAAAAAATGCTTTGCAAGAGTACAAATCCATCATATAATATAATTTCTTAATGCCCTGGCAAGTTTAATTAGATTTGGAGACCAACCTTTAAAATAAATTGTGTTTTGCTCAGGCTTCTTGGTAGCTTCTCCCAAAAGAAGGAGACTACCCATCCATACAAAAAACCTGAAATATCAGCTGTGGTTTTAATTTAGCTTTTAGCCAGACACCTACAATAGGAAGTCCAAATGTGCCAGCACCATACTATATCATCAGACAGTTTAGATATGGAGTCAAGAATTGCACAATGTATGAAGCATCAAGACACAGGCTACTGTACAGATGACCAGCAATGTTATAGTATAAGTGTCTCATAATCTCACTGCATGCATTTTAATTGTCCAAGTATAGAACTGTTGTACCAGAATAGTTCATTATACTTCTACTTTCCTACTGCATCTATCACTGATCAATATATATAAGAATTCAATCGTATGGCATAGCACAAGGACTGAAGGATTTGGGGCAAATCCCTGATTTCCAGCAAAACAGCTGGAAAAAAGCCAGTTAACCTGAAATTTCCTCCATCAACAATGAATTAAAGAAGATGGCAAGCAGGCTGATAAAGCAAAAAAGATCCAGAGTATCCATTTCGTAGAAGAAAACACTTTGCTCTTCATCACAGATAACACTTATGTGGAAAAAAATAATAATTGCACTGAGACCAGGATTTCATCACTTGCTCTCAAAAAATAAGCAGACGTCTCTTGAAGAATAACTTCTCAAGGGATATTGAACCCAATTCTTCTGGGACTTACAGGCACAGTCACTTGAAACTGTAGCAAAAATATGGCTGTTTTCCGTACAATTGTGGTCTATCTTTTTCAGGAGATCAACTCTTATCTTGCTCTCATTTTCTAAAAATGAAAATAAGGAAAGCTAAAATGAAAATAAGGAAAGCTAAGGGGGAAAAATTATACACTATTAGGCTTGTTTAATGGCTTGAACTGGGGTGTGTGGGAAAGGAACAACCAGGGACAGTATTTCACAGGAATTCTCTGGCCCAGGAAGCTATTAAATTTGTGGAGTTAACACTTTTTAGAAGGAGATCTGGTTCCTTTTGAGCTAGGATAAGAAAAAAGAATGCAGAATACAGGTAGTTGCTTGAAGCAGAGGTGAAATTTACTTCCAAGAGCACCAGTGTATGACAATTTGTTGTGGCCAACTCATCACAGCCAACTCACTGTGGCCAACTTGCCATGGCCAACTGACTAATATCAAGACAAGAGTTACACTAATATCAAAGAAGTGGTGGACTAGAATCATTAAAGAAAGGATGCAAAATGAGGGACAAATTGAAATGTGAATGACAAAAATTAAAATATTTTATTTTAACTAATTTAATCAAATTATTAAATTGCCCCATGGCAAGTTGCCCCACAGCGAGTTGGCCACAGTGAATTGGCTGCAGTGAGCTGGCCACAGTGAGTTGTCCCATTCCGATACAGACAGAGTACCAAGTCAGCAATCCGAGGTGGACACTCTGAGCCCTCCCTTGCAAACTCTTTATATAGCAAAACCTTGCCTTTGTTATCTGAAAAGCCCATCCTTTAGGAATCCTTAGAAAATATAATTGAACACTTTTCCTGTCCAATTAGCATTGTGGATAGACGTGGCAGTGTCAAGGAGAAAAGTATCTTTTGTTTATTAATGGGTGGAATCTCTGGCATCCTGAAATGAATGTTTACCTGAACGGGCTGCCACCTTTGATCAATTCCAACCTCTTTGTCAAGTTTATTACCTTTCTTTCAAATGTAATTCCTAACCTTTTGCCCTAGAAATGGCTGTGAGGTTTGAATGAGAGAAACTGAAAAAAGATTGAATGGCAGGGTGAGTTTGATTTCCTTCCTACACATCTTAACAGAGGTGCTGTCTGTATTTATTATTGCTTGACATTAAAAATGCAGTAGTTTTTTTTAATGCATCAGTAAGAAAATACATCTTAAAAATAGAGAACATTACAACAAAAGAAAGCAGAAATAAAATAATCTGGATTTAAAGGAAACAACAACAACAAAAAAGAATCAAGGCAGAAAATGTTACCAGCAAGACCTGAATATAAAAAAGGAGTCATATGTGAAAACACAATCCTTCTTATATGAAAGTGTTTCCAGAGGGTCATTCACAAGGCTTTACTCTGGGAAACAGGCATTTCCAGCAAAAAGAGACCAACAATAGACAAGACTTCAAAGCAGCCCAGCCAATACTTCCCAACACAAAGAATTGCACCAGAAATGGTAAAAATAGATCAGCACTCAATTGCGGCTCACCAGAAGGAAGAACTATTACAAAGAGAAAAACAGAATGCACACCAAAACACAAAAAGCAGAAAGATTTTCCAAGTACTTTGCAAGGACCGTAGATGGATTCCTATAATTGCTATTCTTTCCTCTTTATGCTAGCTAGTCTTTTCAAAGCAATTTTATCTGCTTTTGTAGATACAGAGAATCTGGAAAACTTAATTGGTCATCAGCAAAATTAAACAACTGTGTGATTGTTATTAAAGAGTTGTTAGGATTTAACTTCCATTGTGTTTGTAATGAAGACTGGCAAATCAACCTTTACTTCCAGCCGAAATCAAGAAATGGTGTGTCTTTTATAGGGCTCAGTCACAGGTAAAATCAAACTCTTGAGACCATTGTATTTCCTAAAGCTGACTCCTCAATGTATAAATCTGAAGATGAGGATGACCCAAAGGTGAATAAGTCCTACTTGGGACTCCATCACAAGAGATACTGGATAAACCTGTTCCCCATCCAGATTCTGAAGCAGCCAAAAGATCATGAAACTTCAGCTCCAGCCAGCTTCATCATAGCTAATATGATGTTTGTTTTTATCATTTTGTTAGCTATTCTATTTAGGAGAACAGGAGAATATTGAATATTCATTAAAGAAGTCTTGAGTTTCTGTTCCTGTTTCTTCTCTACTAAGTCCCAGGACTCTTCCTTTACATTTTAGTCTACACCTAGTCCCTTGTTAGATATAGCAACAGCAGTAGCAATAGCAGTTAGACTTATAAACTGTTTTGCAGTGCTTTTACAGCCCTCTCTAAGCAGTTTACAGAGTCAGCATATTGCCCCCAACAATCTGGGTCCTCATTTTACTGACTTCAGAAGGATGGAAGGCTGAGTCAACTTTGAGCCAGTGAGACTCGAACTGCCAAACTGCTGGCAGGCATCAGTCAGCAGAAGTAGCCTGTAGTACTGCATTCTAACCACTGCACCACTATGGCTTATATAGCTCTTCTATTTGAGCAAATAAAGTTGTCTGAATAATATGTGTGCTGATTGTGTGGGAGGGAGTAAAGTTGGGGTTGCAGTCTCTGCTTTGGAAGCCACCCAGAGTCATTTGTTAAAATGAGAGGCTGTAGCAATGAAATAAATAAATAAAAATAAATAAAAGCAGCTGCAGTCAGGCAGAAATGCTTCCCATACCCACTTCCCACACCTCCAAGCATTCATACATTAACTTACAACTGTACTCACAAGTGTCCAAACTGGTATTGCAGCCTATGTGTGTCAACTTAGCCCCACCCAGGCATTTTCAAGGACATAAGGACATAGAGCAAGAACCGTACCCCATGCAGGCCTTTTATTTATAAAATCAAAGACAGAATGGAAAGAAAGGTGTAGGAGGGAAGGTGATAAACAAAAGGCAATCAAATGGGGAAGTGGAAGCAATATCTATTGCAAGCAAGCAAGAAGACTATCCTTCAACTGCCAGGACCCCAAGCTAAAGTGAGCAGGATATCTTGGTGGGAGTCCTGCCTGGCACTTGGTAGCAGGAACATGGTAGCAACTAGAAAAGGAACAACCACACTAAGGAGGCACCTCATCCAATTTGTGCAAGAACTTTTGGGGAAAAAAACAAAGGTTATGTACTACCTTATGGACCTTGAGATTTGTTGAACTCAGTATTAAAAGACTGAGTATTAAAGGCATATTTACATGGCAACATCACATTGCAAAACCTAGAAGGTTGGAGTTGACCCAAAGCTTCAATGGGTGGAGTTGAACAGGAATAGCCTATGGGTTGGGGTAGGAGTGTGCTGCAATAAAGCTATGCTATGATGTTTCCAGTCCTTAATTGAAAAGAAAAAACCCTCACCAATTGCTTGCCTAAAGAAATGCTACTCAACTCTGCTAATCTTGGGAGTTTTAAGTCAATATGAACTTAGCTGTTGTCTTGAATATACCTTGTCTTTTTATTTTTACCTCTATTTGTATTTAAGCAATGCGAAGAGGTCAGTTCCACATGACCTCTTCTTGTACTATGTTTTGCATATTTTGGTAGCAATGATTGGGAAACTGATGCTGACTCTATCACACACTAATGTAATCACTGACTTCATTTGTTAAACTTTCCAAGGACCAGCTGTGAAGTATTAATTGGGAAATCACTATCCCTGGACACCTGCAATGATAATTGCCAGGCACTGGCCATTTCAGGTGTTGAACAAAAATAAAGAAGCAAATTTCTGCAACAAGAAGTATTTGTTTGCATTTCTGAGGAAATAAAACTTTAAATGCAAGTATTTAGAAATGTATTGCTTATCATGCAGAGCATGGGACCCTGGACAGCTAGCAGTGTAGCACCACAAGATCATAAACTTTTAATATTATTATAGCAATATCAATAGCACTTGGACTTATATACTGCTTCATAGTGCTTTATAGCAGTTTACAGAGTCAGCGTATTGCCCCCCCCCCACAACAATCTGGGTCCTCATTTTACTGACCTTGGAGGATGGAAGGCTGAGTCAACCTTGAGTTGGTGAGAATCGAACCCCTGGCAGTGGGCAGAATTAGCCTGCAATACTGCATTCTAACCATTGTGCCACCACAGCTCCTAAAATTATGTGATTTTAATGATATTTATACATGTTAACTATATTATATATTTTATATGTGGCCTAAGACCTCTTCGCTCAGTGTGGATCAGGTAAACCAAAAGGCTGGACACCCATGATGTAGAGCCAGAAGAAAGAGATAGGAATTAGGAAATTTAATCCCATACATACCAACACACACCTACTCAAGTTAATCATTTGTATGGATTGGTAAATGGCTTCATAAACTATTTGAGATTATGAAATAACATTTGCTTAATACTGGGGTGTCAAATTGCTGGCCTGTGGGCCGGTTGCATCATATGGATGCTGTGTCTACCCCAGCTCTGGCAATGGAAAAAAAGTCGTGATACATTGCTATACATCACGTGATGTGGCGAGTTTGACACCTGTGCACTACCCATCCTTCATACTGTTGTCAAGTGTGCTCAATATATGTGAGTTCTATTTGTGTTGTGTTTCTTTTTCACTAAACCTCTCTCTTTCGTAGTGAACCCATCCTATCATTTCAACAGGCAACAATAGAGAAGGAGAAAATTTCATTACAAGTACAGCAGCTTTCGAGATGAACTGTAGATGACTCTCATTTACCCTCCTACCCTGTTTTCAACTGAGATGAGTTTAGAAATGGAAGCATTTAGAGGTTTCGCTTAAGAGTAATGGCATGCCAAATAATAGAAACAATCGGTTATTGCCAATCTCACTTATAGGAGATTGTATTTTCTATCAGCCCAAGCATTTGTCCTCAGCTCATTTGTTATTAGGGTGTTGTCTGATTTTCCATTTCAATAGCTGTGAAGAGAAGTTCATAAAAACTGTATGTTTAAGTCCCTGGAGGTCTACATCTGTCAAAGAAAGAATGTACAGTAGTTCTTGGGTAAGTTGCAGAGTCTTCTCTCATAGTACCAGAAGTCAGCTCAAACTGAAAGGTTAACAGGGCAACCAGGCTTGTGCACACACACAAAAATCCTATGTCTTTTACACATTCCTAAAAAAACCCCCAAAATCCTACATCCCTTACAGAGGTATATGCAGACTATCAAGATCACACTGTGATACAAACCTCAACCTTATGATTTCTGATGTGGGCACAACAGTTTTTGCATCATGAGATCAGGTTGTCTGTTTTGATCCTTCTTGCTCTTCCCCATAAGCTCCTGTGATCCTTTACTTAGAGATTTCTTTCTTTCTTTCTTCAGGATTCCACTCACATTTAGTGAGCAAGACTCTTAGACAGTGGTGGCGAACCTGTGGCACGGGTGCCAGAGGCAGCACTCAGAGCCCTCTCTGTGGGCACGCGCGCTGTCGCCCCAGTCCTAGGCCTTCAGCTGGGTTTTATAAAACCTTTTCGCTTTAGGCCTCGGCCGCCGTGTGCAAAAAATAAAAAAGGTTCAATCAATCAGTCAATTTCAACTTCTTGCAGGAAAAAAAAAAGATCTTGCAAAGTTGGAATTGATTGATTGAACTTTTTAGTCCCACCCAGTCTGCTGTTACCACTGCAGCCACGCCCACCCAATGGGTCACACCCACCCGGCACCCGACGATGCATAAGTGGGTTTTGGGTTGCAGTTTGGGCACTCGGTCCCTAAAAGGTTCGCCATCACTGCCCTAAGATGACATACAGTAGAAACAAATGATGTAAACAAGAGTAACAAAACAATTGTACCATTAATACCAACTATTAATGAGAATAGCAATGAAAATTACAACCTTTCTGGAGAACGGGATGATCGTCATTCAGTCAGCACATTCATGGAAGTGTTACCTTGCATAAAAGCCAACACAAGAAGCTTTGTGTCAAACTTGTGGGAATCAGTCTTTTGTTTACCTCTGATGAATCCTTGGATTAAAAAGGAGAAGACCAATCACTGAAGCATGGCCCCAAAGAGCCAACCGAGGCCTATAACAATGTTCCTGACTATGAGGAAAACCTACTGAAAGCATCTCTGGATCTCAAAAACAGCCAATGCCTAAAAGTGGAGATCAGATTAAGTTTCTTGCAAAATCTTACAAAATTATTGACATTTGGGCTCAGAGGCTGCAGTATTTAAGTCTGTCCCTGGCATGATCTCAGATTGCCAGAGACTATCAAGGAATCCTTATCTATCCCAAAGTCTCAGGGAGTTGGGCAATGTAAAAATTAAATAAATTTATTTGTACTCATTATTGGCTATGATTTCACATGCTTTACTCTTTCTATTTCTTCCCCTCAAAGCCATTCCAATGCAAAAGAACGCTGGGAGTTAAAAAAAAGAAAAGGGTAGGAAAGCAGCATGGTTAGTAGAATATGAGGAAGAAGCCATGGTGGGGGGAACGGCAACCTTCTCCTTCTCCTTCTCACCCTCACCCTCCTCTTCCTCCTCCCCCCTCCTCCTCCTTCCCCTCCTTCCCCTTCTCCCTTCTTCTCTCTAAATGTTTCCAATTGTTTTCTAAGCCTTCACATCCATATTGCATAGCTAAACAGCATGTACAAAAAATATCTATGGATATAAGCCCTAACTTAGATGACAAAACAATTTTGAACGACTGAATTCATAAACTTTCCAGGTTACAACCTTAGTTTCCAGCCTAGCTTTACAGTTATATCAAACCACCTTATCCTCAAATCAAGATGGGCTACAGTTCAGCTTGTGATGCTTGAGACTTGAAAGAACCAGTAAAGCTTGTATTATTAGTTTTCATCAACAAAGCATATAAAGGACATAAAGAGATTATAGCAGCTTCAATATTTTGATTTTTGTTTTATGGCCCCTCCTTTTCTCTCAAAGAGTAGAATAAAAAATATGTGAAGTTTACCTGTAACATACTCTGATACATCACCTAAACTCTAGCAGAATTCATTAACTTCTGTGGCTTTCTTGAAGAAAAAAGCAAGTTCATAAAAATAGACTGTGAAGTATACAAGATTGTTATGTGAACATGGGCAAGGTATTTGAAGATTACTCTCCATAGTAAAACAAAACAAAATAAAAAATAATAACAACATATCAGTTACTTTCTGCTTGCCTCACCAAGGCAAGGGAGGGTAGGAACAGATGATGTCTTCATAAATCTGCCTTTATGCTAGTGTGAAGATGATCTCCCTGGAGATTCATGGTTCCACATCAAAAGGATGTTCTTCCCCATCCCTGGTGTAAGATGGGTAGTTTGGTCCACCTGCCCTGAATCATAAATGCCTTCATTCCAATAGGTTGTCATATGCTTTGGTAGACATGTCCCATGGTCCTTCTTGCTTGCCCTCAACAGCCATTTTGCACCTCTGGATCTTTTGTTTTGTTGTGTTGTTTTATAGTGTTGGCCATGATACAGAGGCTGGCCTCCATTTTTTTTTTTAATGAATCCTGAAATGCCTGAGATTTTTTTTTTTTAAATTGGGTACAAGTGATAAGTGTTCTGCTGAGTTTCCCCTTCTGATCTCCTTAAAAGACTTGCTTACTGAAAGAAAGGCAGTTGGTTATTTGCTTTTATAGCTCAAATAAAGAGCAAAGAAGAGAAATCCACCAGTCATGACACTGATAATGCTGGTTTGGACAGGACATTTGGCCATCTCTCTGGCTTATGTGGAAGATGAGTCAGGGAGAGGGGAGAAATTGAGAAAAAGATTTCTAAAGCTCACCTCATTTCCAGCTGGTTTATGCATGTCATTGGAGACATGAAGCTGAAAATTTGAGTATAGAAAAAGCACTTTGTAGAAATCCGGTTCTAGTTTTCCTAGAAATAGTTTGCTATAGTTTTTTTGTAATTTGCTAGGCAGTTCTAGAATTTAAAGAACATACTGGGATAGGACCACTTTGAAAATGATTGATATGGAAGGAAGGCCTGTTCATTTTTGGCAGCCAAAAATCCCTCTTTTACCAAAAGACAAATGGACAAGGTCAGTAAGAAGATAAACATTTACCAGAAAAACTGGGCTCCCTATCCTATCGCTCCAATCTTTTGTGAAGCCTTTGCCCCTTATCTTATATTAAGCTCTTTTCTGTTATTTCAGGAAAATGTACCAGCATCTCTGGATCAATCCTAGAATTATGAATAATCTCAAGGGTTCTTGTCTCTTCTATCTATGCATGAAGAATCAATAATGCTATCATAAAATGTATCTTCTGGTTCACATTTATGATATTCCCTTTAATCTTTAAGAATATATATTCCTGAAATATTTTAGTTTCTCAAGCAGAAAGAGAAAACAGGATAGCTTTCTTTTTCCTCAGAAATACCGGATTTCTAATAAATGATAAGTGAACAGAGCATGACAGTTTTGGAGGCAGAAGTACTAAATAACTTTCCCCCAAACAATATCTTTACTCTGTGTTAACTATAATTTACTACCGTCCTTGGTGTCCTGAGTCACAGTTTCTAATAGATGCTTAAGGCAGTCCATCTTTATTAATTTTGATATGAAAGACTTATCTGCTCCTATTAGAATAATTTGCATAAAACCTAGCTACTCAGAGGATTTAATACTTTTTGGAATGTTGTGATGCGGTTCTTGGTAGCTTATAAACATAAAAGCTATGCATTTTAATATGTATTAGACAGGACTAATCAGAAAATGCATCTGCTATTTTTTTAATGATGTGGGAGCATCGAGTACCTTAAGAGATAACAAAAACTCTCTAAAAACATAGTATGTGAAATACTAAAAATCCATATTTGGATTTAATGTTCCAAATAAACAAAAGTGATTCAGTTACATTCCATTTATTTCAAAATGCACACCTAATCTGAATGTTACAAATTAGTCAAGATATTTATGCAATAAGACAGAAAATGGGAACACTGTCAGAAAGAATGAAAGGAATTTGCAAATCAACAATCCTAAGAATTAAAAATTATTTACCAGACTTCTTTTTCAAATTAATCCAAATATCCTTATTTGCAACATAGGCTTAATCAGTGACAGGCAGAAATATTTTTCTGCATTTAAATGATTCTCATTCATGGGGAGTCCTTGGTGCTCTCTGAGCTTGGTTGCTTTTTTGCAGACATTTCATTACCCAAACTATCCAAACTAGGACTACCCATATTACCCAAATTAAGTAATATCAACATGATGACGTTACCTAGTTTGAGTAAATGAAATGTTTGCAAGAAAACAACCAAGCTCAGAGAGCACCAAGGACGCCTCATTTCAACTTTGAGCTACAAACATTCTCCTCTATCAAATTGTCATTCAAATTGATGAAAGAAAATTTGCTTTTGAAATTTTGGGAAATTTCTTGCTTTACATTGAACAATTATCTTTTCTGAGAGTGATTCCCCATTTCTCTGATTAATCCCAAGGGAAACTATCAAGAGAAAATTCCTTCTTGGGGCTTTTTAAATAATAATGCTGCTGTCAATACTAGTAGGGTAGTCCAGCTAGTGTAAAAGTATTGGGCAATTTATCATTTCCTTGAAAAACTCAAACAAATATTCCATTCATTATAGATGAGGTAGCTATGGAGTCAGTAAATTCCTGTCTTTCATTAACAATCAACTCTCTACTAGCATGCAGTCACTCTGAGGTTCCAAAGTAAAATAAGAAAAGAAGAGAAGGACGAGGGGGGACATGATAGCAGTGTTCCAATATCTCAGGGGCTGCCACAAAGAAGAGGGAGTCAAGCTATTCTCCAAAGCCCCTGAAGGCAGGACAAGAAGCAATGGATGGAAACTAACCAAAGAGAGAAGCAACCTAGAACTAAGGAAACATTTTCTGACAGTTAGAACAATTAACCAGTGGAACAACTTGCCTCCAGAAGCTGTTAATGCTCCAACACTGGAAGTTTTTAAGAAGAGACTGGACAGCCATTTATCTGAAATGGTATAATGTTTCCTGCCAGAGCAAGTGGTTGGACTAGATGACCTCCAAGGTCCCATCCAACTTTAGTAGTAGTAGTAGTAGTTAGTAGTAGTAGTAAAAATCTCCTCCCATTGGGGAATGCGAGCAACATGAGAGGCTTCAAAGGACAAGAAAGATATATACCAGTTTTCCAATCTGTAAGGGGCTGCCACAAAGAAGAGGGGGTCAACCTATTCTCCAAGGCACCTGAGGGCAGGACAAGAAGCAACGGATGGAAACTAACCAAGAAGAGAAGCAACCTAGAACAAGGAGAAATTTCCTGACAGTTAGAACAATTAGTCAGTGGAACAACTTGCCTCCAGAAGTTGTGAATGCTCCAATGGAGCATTCTTAAGAAGAGACTGGACAGCCATTTGTCTGAAATGGTATAGGGTTTCCTGCTTGAGCAGGGGGTTGGACTAGAAGACCTCCAAGATCCCGTCTAACTCTGTTATTTTGTTACCCATTGCCATTTTGAACAAGCTGGAAAACTTTAGTGAGATAAACTGTATTGCATGTAAACTGTAAGAGCAAGTTGGAAAAACCAAAAACCTCCTTTGCTAGGGAAGATAACTTTGATAAACTGCATAGCAGAAAAATTTCAGAGAGGGTTTTTTTAACAGCAGTTCATGCTATTTATTTGTTTGTTCATATGTGTGTTAATAAGGTCATTTAGGAGTGAATGAGTAGACTTCTCTCACCAGGTATTTGCAGGCATAAACTGACTTTTGCATGATTCATTTCAGTAAGATGCTAAGTGGAAACCTGGCAAGCCTGCCTTTCAGTTTATCCTCTTCGAAATGCTAAAAAAAAAAATCTCTGTTTATCCAAATGGCTGTATCTGCTACCCACAGATGGATGCAGAGCTCTTGTAAGTCAGAGATAAGGACAGAGGAAAGGTTCCTTGTGAGGAACAGCAGGCAGATGCAACCCATTTGCAACCCAAAGCAGGGAGTGACATCAAGAGGAACCAAACTGTACGGGAAGGGGATATTAGAAGAGGGGCAGCCCTGTCCTGTGTCATCAGTGCTTATTATTATCTCTTCACCTATTATGAAAATGTAACTTTTAAGATGACCTACAGTGATAGCATAATCAGAGAGCCACAGAATTTGGGATTGAGAATATTGGCTTTCATTCAGTGGTGGGATTCAGCCGATTCGCACCACTTCGGCAGAACCAGTAGCTAATTTTTTGTTGCCCAGGCCCAGAATGGACTTCCGGAAGTGGCATCCACAAGGAGAACCGGTTGTTCACATATTTGAATCTCACCACTGCTTTCATTCATTCCCCACAGCTCACATCCTGAAAAGAAAGAGATAACAATAGATTGAGAGAGGTGGAGAAGAGGGGGGAAAAATCTTCCAAGAATGGGCCAAGCTTTATTAAAATCAAATGGAGGTTGTACAAAGCTTTCTTTCCTTAACAGCAATCAGATAAAATAAGCACTTTGAAAGAAGCTGTTTTTTCTAGTATAGGCTGGTTAAAATAATTACTTTTAAGTTTCCTTTTTTTGTCTTATTTTAAGACATATTCTTCTTTTTTTTAAATCCTATCTCTATTTCCATAGACAACAAAGCCCTTTCCCTGGCCAAGTGAAATTGCTACATATTTTTTTCCTTTTGTTCCTCAGGGAAAAATAACACCTCTATGAGATTGTAAAAATGTGCCGATTTGTAAATGAATAGAAGAAATGTTATTTAGGTTTTTATTATTATTATTATTGCTGTATTTGTCAACCAGCAGTATAGCAGCCACATTGAAAGAGTATACTAATAAGTTAAAGAGCATTTGGATGTTGGGAATGATACAAGGGCTGTACAAAGATTTGAAAGTCTTCCAGTTTGATCATATTTTAAATCAGGGGTGTCTGACCTTGGCAACTTTATGAACTTCAGGGACTTCAACTTGCAGAATTCCCCAGCCTTGCTTTAAATGAACTGCCTTGAAACTGTTTCTTGAAGTAATGGTGGTCCCCTTCTTTCTAAGATGAAACCAAACTGCTCACAACATTTTTCTTTGGAAGTTCTCTCAGCCTTCTCCCTCAGAAGGCCCTTTACTTCCAAAAGTTTCCTGGGCTGGGTGGCTGCAACATGGACTGTAGGAAATTACCCAGTATGCTGGGAAGTGACAACCCCAAAGCCCCTTCAATGAAAGGTCCTCCACAAATTAAAGGAGCTATGGACTTTTCTCCAGTGATACCACCCAAAACTCAAACTCCAACTGTTCTACCCCAGGGTGTCAGTCCTGCAAGATAGTCCTGAGAAGAAGCACAATCAGAAGTACTACCTCTAACTTTGTTATAAGTTTATATTAACAGAATCATGCAAGTTTGAAAATATATCACTCTTCCATCTCCTTTAAAATCCAAGAAACTAGAGAGAGTCCCTTCTGAGATGTTTGTCACACCACTATCCATTGCTTCTTGTCCTGTCTAAGACATCATCTCTGTGAGTTGCTGCTTACTTCATCAAATCCATGGAGTGGCCTGATTAATGTTGAATCTATATACATTAAGATGGGGACGAGAGAAAGATAGGGAAGAAAGGATGATTAAGTACATATTTACATAATTTACATATTGACAAGTTGTAGCTACCTTATCAAAGAACAGCAGTGTTATGTTGAAAAAAAATTGTGCTTATTCAGACTTTCTGAAGTGGCCTGAAAGCTTTTGATGTATGTAAGCTCAGCAGCCACCCACTCAGTTGTGCTGGCAAGGATTCTTTATTTTAAAACTGACTCTGAGGTCTGCAATGTAATGACCTAGGAAATCAAAATGTTCTAGTATTACTTTGTCCTTATTCTGAGACCTGATAACAAATGTGTGCTCATTCATTCTATTGTACAAAGTCTGGAATGCTTGTCCCACATAAAACCCAGAGAAGCATGGCTGGTACTTGATGGCATAGACTGTACATTATATTAGAGAAAAAAATATGTAAAGTCACCTCTAGTCTTGTGTGTAAATTTGATACCTATGATGGTGCTCTGAGTCTAAGTATGGGACATAAAGACATTCGGGCTTGTTGCAAGATCTGGTTGTTATATTAGCATTGGTGCTCTGTTGTTTTTAGTTGCCTGTGAGAATCTGCTTCACACTGGATGATAACAGGTCTGCAAGCATGAATCTGTCACCAAATGCCTAAGAATGTGCATTGTCGTTGTCCATTGTATTGTAGCTTAATAATGCACTTACATGGTTTCAGCTGTATAAGAAATAATGCTTTGCTCTGGGGAAGGAGGAAGAAAGGATCAAACTATTAAGGAGAAGTTTCAGAAGAGACTCCTAAGTCCTGAGAAAGAGAAAAGCATAAGAACAAAATTCAAAATAATCTGACCTTGATTTTGTTTGGTATAAAGTGGGGTGGAGGCAAAAAGGGAAAAAAGACATTCAAGATTCTATTGTTCTACCCTACAACACTAAAGAGCCTTTTCTGAAATCCCTACCATGCTACCTCTTGCCTATCCTATCCTTGCCTATCTCAAAGACCCGAGAGTCTAAGAGCTCTGGATGATAATGTTGTTCTGTTTTTGTGCACTCTCATTTACTAAATCCTCCCTGGGAATTGTTCTGGCTCTAGATTGTATATTAATCTCACTGAGCAAATTCTCCAGTCTCCTCAATGCCTGGCTTAATAACATCAGTTGAGCATCTCTGTCTAGTAGGCTGGAACAAATGTAATGTGGAGCCATTGTAGTGTTAGTGGTATGTTCTGGATGGAAGCTGGACATATGTAGATATTCATGTGTAAATTGTAAATTTCCTATATAATATAATGTTTATGTGCCAATGTGTAGTTTTACAATGGAATAAAGGAAGTGGACTTTTCTGTAAATGGCTCTAAGGCTTACATGGATGGTGGGATGGAAATTGTTAATCTTAATGTTTTCTAATGCTGTCATCTATTCTAATCTCATCAAACCAACTGTAGTATTTATTTATCTCCAACATTTATATAGCTTCCCATCTTATAGCCACAATCAAATAGAATACAGAATACAATTCTTGATGCAGATTTAACTGTATCTTTTAGGTGTTTTTGAAATTATTATCAGCATTATCTAGCAGGTATGAAAAATCATGCTCCAACTTACATGTGCTTCTTAGGGCAACTTACCAACTCATTCTATTAAACTCTTTTCTTTTGTCTTCTGCTGAATTGATCTTCCTTTCAGAAAATTAACAAGCTCCTAAATCTATAATTTTGTCGAAGAAAGATAAATAGTGGAGTCAAATGTATGCTGAGAGGCATGCAAGACCTACCAGACTCATTGAGTTCTTAGGTCTGTCCTTTAACCGTCAATTTTGGGATAGTATTCATTGGACCATAAAAGTGGTTTTACTTCTCGATTTGAAATTTTTGGCTGATCAAATTTAGAGTGAGAAATATAATTCTCCTGATTTTCCAATGAAGCCTTCCTTATCAAAGAAATCCCAAGGTTGTTCACATTTCCACCATGGATTGTGAATGAATATTTTCACCAAATCAAGTCTAATTCTCATAAGAAAAGATGATTATTTTCTCTTTCCATAGTGATCAATTATATGCAGTAAACTCTCAAGCATTTAAAATGAGAAATTCTCACCACCCCTGGACTGCAAATGGAAAAAGAAAAATACTGAATGTTTCTCCTCTGAAATTAGCCTGTCAAAGACAGAGGGATAAATGTATTCTTGCCACAAATGGCAGATGTATTGATATGACAAATACATATATTACAGTATTGCAGTGCTCTATACTTAATAAGAAAAACAACAACAGCCTTAGTGAAATATATTTCATACATCGATTGGAATTCAGAATTACTTCATCTAATATATACTACTCAAAAAAAATAAAGGGAACATTTTACCATGGAACTGAAGGGGTTTGCATTCCCTTTATTTTTGTGAGCAGTATATTTTGTAATCTATATAGCTTTCAGCAGTATGGTGACCTATGATGTATGGATACAATCAATAAAAATTTAGAATACTGAAATACAGCTTTGCAATTTTTTTTTACTCATACCAAATTTTGCAGTTCTCTTCCTAGTTTATAAGGACCATCAATTACCATCATAGGTATACATTTTTAACTTTCGGGATTGTATTTTTTAGATACAGTTTTATTACTTTCTGAGAAATACAGGCACTGAATGGTGAGTTGTAAAAGAAAAAAATGGATTTTGTATTTCCTAAAAAGATTTTTTTTCTCCAGAATTTATATTCTTTTGTGATGTTTGAGTACCCAAATTGTTTTTCAGAAAGATGTGTTTTAGTAAGGAAAGAAAAGTGCAAATTTCAGTCATTTCAGCCTTATGTTTATCCATTGTTCCATCAATATATTATAACCAAAAATGTTTAGCTCATTTGCTCAGACATTCTTTCACTTGTTTGCCTTCTGTTTCAAAATTTCAATGGAAGTTTATATACATGTTCACCATTACATGTTCACCATTTGTACACAATTCTGTTTTAAATTGAGTCTTACAGTGTTCAAAACTATAGGTTTTTTCTACTTTAAACCTTTCAAAGCATCTTTTCAATTGTTTTGTAGTTTGCTTGGTTGTTTGATTTAATGCTTTAACAGGTGAAATATAGAAAAGTAAAAACTGAGGTAAATGTTGTTGTCCTCTAGAATGGTACATAGCTATGTATTTTCCAAATTATCTGATGCCATACTAATTTCCTAGTCCATCATGTTGGCCCATCAGTTTGAATGGCAATGCTATGTTAGGGCCAAGAAGTTACAAACTGGAGGAGGGGGAAGAATTAAAATAAAATCTATATGGTGATGGACACCTTAGCCATTTAATACATGTGTCAGCATTACATAGATTTATGAACTTGGGGGACTTTGACTGTGCTGCTATGATGGCCATCTTGACCCTCTCTCCCCCACAGGCGCCACTGAACTGAAAGTGAGAAACCATATATAGCTTTGAGAAGCATCAGAGGAAGCTCACTTTTATCATTGCCTTTCTTCCAACTTGAAAATACTGGAAGATCCAGTTAACTCAAAGGCAGGATGACCACACTTCCCTGTTGACACAAATAATAACAATAATAAATCCTCTGTGATTTAGCTATCCCCTAGATGGGGCACTTGCTGCAAAAAAATAAAGCAAAATAAAAACCGTCTAGTTCTCGCATAAATGTTTGTTGCGAGAATATTCTAACGTAGTTGCCCACAGATAATCACTTGATCATTAAGAGGAAAAGTTTACTTTTCTTTTTTACAATTACAATAATAACGATCTGCCTCAGAAGGAAGCCCAAAGTCACTGTTCATTAGACTTGTGAACCCAAGTTCCCTAAATTTTGTGCCAGAAATTGCATATGATTTATAATTAATTCTCTCTTAGGGATGAACCTTAAGCCCTAGAGTAGCACTCCATGAAAGGAAATTTATCATTCACTGCGGGCTATTTTTCCCCAAAGACATTTGAAGGAGGAAAAAGAATCATTAGGGACTCAAACCAGCTAAGTCGCCTGCTTAACAACATCCTTCCGAAGACCATGGAATTGGACCCATGGGGAAAGAGAGTGCTTTACATGTTGTTCTATTCCTCAAGAGAGTCTGTAAAAAATCACTGTACTTTAAAATGGCCATGAGGGAAAAACACAGCAGAGATGCCAGGAAGGAAAGCCCTGGGTTATTTTTTAAAGGAAATAATATATAATGTATTTGAATTTGAGGATATGTAATGCTTAAGATTCATAGTCATTTTGTTGTTGTGAACTTTTTCAGAGAAATTGAGCTTCCCTCACTCCCAAAAAAAATACGCTGACACCATTCAGGTATTTTATTAGTGCAGTTTTGGCTACAGCTCCATGAAGCATGAGGATTGCTACTACTTTAGGATAATGATGGCAAACTTAGAGGAAGCTCTTTGAACTTCTGCTAAGCTAGTGATTATGCTGATGTGTGGGTACGTATCTTTCTAGCTGGCTGTGAAGTGATGCTTTCTCTGTCTCTCTGAAATCTGGGTGGTTTGATCCTTTTGAGAAGTGGTGTCATTTCTGAATATTTTTTGCCACTTAAGGCAGAAAATAGAATAATGAGAATGAGAATATAATGCATGAGAATATAATTTCCAATGAAATTAATAGGAAGCATTTATAATGTCAATTTTTTAAAAAATAAAAAAAAACAATATTTTTTAAATAGGAACATTAAATGTCCATACTGCTTTGAGCTGACCAAAAATAAAGATGGGATAAAGCCTAATAAATGAATAAATAAACTACTTTCTGGTATTTATTTGTAGGATTTATCAAAACCCAAGAACACTCATCCTTTTTCATAATCTGTAAGGGATTATATTAATTGTAAAATAAATAGTTTAAGAACCAGGGTCTCAAAAGGCTGCTTCCCCCATGCTTTCTAAACTGTGCATTAAGATCAGACAGAGAAACTCTGTTCATGTCCTACCACTGATGGGCATGAATGAGTCATTCCATTTCATGAAGGAACTCTCCTGAGAGACTATCAAACTCTGTCCTGTCTTTTTTTTCAGGGAAAAAAATGCTTATTCACCTAATAACTGGAATAATAACTGCAGGTGGTTCTCATTTAATAGCCATTCATTCAGCAACCATTCAAACTTCTGAATGAGCGGCAATCATGATTGTTCCTTGTACTTGTGGCTGGCACATCATCCCATGATCACGTGATCATGATTTGCAACCGCCCCTGCCAGCTTCTGACAAGCAAAGTCAATAGGGAAGCCGGCAGGAAGTCAAAAATTGCAGTCATCTTCACTTAACAACTCACATGTTCCTTGTTTAATGATGGCAACTGGGACTGCCAGGGCTACTGTTGCTAAGCAGTGCAATCACATAGTTTTATGGACCTATGACTATGTTAACAATCATCTTAACAATGGAGTTTCTGCCTTAGCAGCCTTCTTCCTATAGGAAGTGTGGACAATCTTTTAAAAAAAAAATATTGATGGAGAAATATAAGGGCAGAAAGTTGTGGTTCTAGTTTATTATTTTTAGTAATTTGTAGCTTTCCAATTTTTATGATTCCTGATTGGACAGCAATTCTTAACTGATTTACAAAAAAGCAACTCTTTGACTAAAGAGGAAGTTAAGAAGATGGAGGAGCAAATTATTAGAGATGTATTTGAAATTTTTTTTAATAAAATCTGTCAGTTTATAGAACAGCTATGCTCCAAGGATGTTAAAAAGACAAACTACTTCAGAGATGCAAATATGTGTAGAAAGTTACCAAACCACTGATGCAATTTTACAAATAGCTGACAATGTAGAGGAGTCAACTGTAATTTTGGAAAATAAAACTGACACCAATTTTTATTATGATGGTTTAAAATAGAAGCCTCCCAACACAATTGAAAGAAGAGCTCCAAGAAAATTTGCAACTTTTAAAAGGATAAGTTTGGTACCTTTTCCTCATGGATATTAACAAGGTTAAGAAATCTTTGAGAAAAAAAGAAGCTTATAACTACTTGACAAACATTCCAGAGAAGAAAAAGATTTCATTCCATAAAGACAAGCTGGAAGGAGTATCTATATTAAGAAAAAGTTAAAGATAAAGATGTATTAGCTTAAAGAAAAATCTAGAGTTTTAAAAAGGATGTATATAAGAAGAAGAAAAATCTGAGGGTAACTAGGAGGAAGTGATCTAAATTTAATGAGTTAATTGGAGCAAGTTGGAATTTTATTGATCTGAAAGTGAATTTTAAAGTATGTATGCTAAGAGGAATGTATTAGAATGTTTTAATTTTAGAAATGTTTTTAAAGAAAAGCTTAGTTTTTTAAAATACATGAAAAGAATATTTTTCCCTTTAAGGTTAAAAAATCTGAAAGAATTTTGTGAATGAATTTTGTTAATATAAAAGGTAATAGTTTATAAATACTATTAAGTGCAAATAGAAATACATATTATTTCAACAGCAAGGGCGATAAAGTAGTAATGGTTAAATTGACTGTTCTATTCAAAGAGGAGAATATATTTATGCTTTTTATTTGGATATCACTTCTGGATTTTGTACTTGTGATGAAAAAAAATGAAACTTTGACTTTGGTTTTGCTGATTAGATAGGTTTGTTGTTATAGAAATGGCTAGTTATATACTAATGTGTAAAAGTAAAAAAGTTGAGGTTGTAATGTTGTTATCTTGTACTGTGCTAAAAAAAAGTCAGAAGGCAATGCCTTTTTCTTTCTTCCCTTGTACCTGTTTTCTTTCCCACTTTCTTTTATCTTCCCTTAATTTCCTATTTTTATTTTTCTTTGTATTTTTTACATTGATAAAACAATAAAAGTTATATAAGAGGAAAGGAAATAGAAAAAGAATTAATGGAGGTTCTGATACCAATTCATGTGGTTAAGTAAGGATTGCCTGTGTGCTCAGGTGCGCTAATTCCTTACCAATTCATGAAATTGGCTCTAAGTTCCTCTAAAAGTAAGATTATTTTTTTAAAAATACATACACCTGTGGTACTCATAAATCCCTGATTAGTGAAGCCATGCCCTGGGACAGATGCTTTTTTCTTCGGAGCAACTGTCAACTAAACTTTAGTAGTGAATAGATAATATCGGGATACTCATAAATTCTTATGTGCAAAGGAGGAGGAGGAGGAGAAAGAAAGAAAGAAAGAAAGAAAGAAAGAAAGAAAGAAAGAAAGAAAGAAAGAAAGAAAGAAAGAAAGAAAGAAAACAATCTGGTAAGTTTCCCCTGAATCCCTCACCCTTCTTCTCAATGTGGTCAGCTTTTTAGGACTTACTCTTACCCAGTCAAAGAGGTAAAATTTCTGGTCTAAGATGTTCAATATAAATGCAGCATGTAAATGATGAAGCATTAATAACAATAAAAAGTGATTCTCTGGGGAGTTAGAAAGTGAAGAGAATGTCAGTTGCTATGCTATAATTTCCAAGGTTTTATTTGTCTGAGTTTAAAATTAATTTTTGTTCACTAAAATCGCTTACCAGAATATTCAGAGGGCAAGAAGACTGTCTCAGAGTCATTGTTTATGCAATTGCATGAAAGTAAAAATAAGACCATTTCATTAAAAATATCAGTAGTAGGAAAGTGAAAATGAGACTTTTTCATTAAAAAATATCACTAGCGTGGCTTAATTATTTCTTCTAACCCATTATTCTTACATTTCTGTTTAATTTTCTGATTATGTCACTTTGTCTTGTAGAATTTAAAACAGTGTCTTTCCGAATGGGTCAAGTCACATACTGTGCTACGAGAATAGTTCCAACTGTGTTATAATTTAAAATATATTCTACCCACTGTGATGGTTTCTACTGTTACTTATACCTGCTACTTTTTATCTCCATGTGAGCCTTGAAATTTCCAGCCATTGAGTCTAAATTTATATCAACACAGAAAAAAAGCAAAAGAAGAATATCCTGTGATCATCTTTTTATTTCTTTTCTTCCTCCCACCTGCTATCTTCCTTGTGTCTGGCCCGTAAAAATATATATATTATATTCTTTAAATTCTATTTTCTTACTTACATAAAATTATTCATGACATTAGTTTAAGAAACCTGCTTTTTTGAGGGGGGAGGGGAGAATGAAGCTTGCATTATATACCAAAATGCAGAATACATCTGCATTTTGCCCTAACAGTGAATTTGCTTTCAAAAAGGGAAGATAATCTTGATGTTCTGTTCATGGCTGGAATATAATATTATTGAACTTTATTTCTGTAGATTGGCCAAGTAAGGAATTAGGATCAGGGGTCTCTTGCAGCCTGCCTGGCTTTCTCTCATTCCATCAGCTCTTCAGTGAAGATACCATGAAGAAATTCCAATTCTAGGCTTTTTTTCTGAATGGGAAACGTGGTTGGTCAAAGAAGAACATGAGTTTTAGAAAATATGTAATAGAAGCTAACGCAAGCACGTCCCTGACAATAATTAAAAGTAGAAAATAAAAATCCCAATAATTCTGAGAGTGAAAAGGATGAATTGACATTTCTTTTTCAAGGGAAGAAAATTTTGAGAATTTTATTTGAGCACAGCATTATTATACCAAGGACTATAAAACGCATCTGAAAGAGGCAGAAAATTTAAAACAAGAACCTCTACACTGAGATAGTTTAACAACACATGGAACCATTTTTTAATCTACAATTCCAAATTGACCCAAAGTAATGTGATTTTTTTTTAATTTAAAAAACTGATCTACACAAGCACATATTAAATTTAATCAAATATCAAATGTAAATTGGTATTAGAAATAAATGCTTGGTACCAAAGATGGGTGTTTTTGAGCATTTTCTCAAGATAAAAGGAACACAGTCACTGTCAATCTTTTTATAGACTACTACCTACTATGTTCTCCAATAATACAGTATACAGTATATACTTTATATACTGTAATAATAATAAAAATCTAAAAATAATAAAGTATGCAGTTTATACAGCATATATAGTATATACAAAGTCAAAAGTACTTAAAAAGTCATATACGGAAACGTAGCCCTAAATCTGTCATCAAATACTAAACTGATTTCAAGAACATTATACACTATACATTGAAAGTTGCTAGAAAATTATAGTAATGTGTTATGTATCTGCTTGTGTATCTCTGTGGGAGGTGGCCAAGAGGTGATCTCTAGATTAGAGAACCCAGTTTGCATAGATTAGTGTGAGCATGTTTGGGGCAAAAGTAGGCTTTGATTGCACTTGTAGCATATTGTCCAAAATATGTCCAAAACTGACTGGTACTCAAAGCTTCAGCTGATCAAAGCTATTTATGGACTCATCCGATGATGCCATGACACTAGGACTTGAAATGTAACAGAAGTAATTGGTAAAAATATAAAATATCCACTGTAATAAAAGAAAATTTGATATATGGATTGTGAATCAAAAGGAAAGATATACAGACATCTTAATTAGGGTTCTCTGAACTTATGGATAGGAGTTGATGAACACATACAATAATGAAGGTACTGGTTTAATTAAGAATAAAAGGACTAAAATGTATATAAGAAGACATGTAGATTATTTTACATGTATAAAAAACTAGGTATCCAGGAGTTGGTGTACTACATACAGCAATAATGGAAAAACTAAACATGAGTTTGGAAAGAAATTGAACATAATTCTAAATGAATGGGCTCCAGGAAAAAGTATACTGTATACTATTAGCTGATATAACTGGACATATGGGAAAATATGATAAAAGAAAAAATGTGATTGAGTAAGTGCTTAGAAAGGTCTGTTTGGAACCTTTCATGCATGCACAAGGGAAAATAAGAGAATTAATAGAACATAGTGAAATGATTACAAAAAAACACAAAATATGGAAGGAGGAGGAGGACTAGTCCCCCTGAAGAAGACAATGTGAAAGCTGTCTGAAAGAAACGGTTACAGAAAGCCACAGAAATGTGTGCAGTTATGCTGATATAAAGTAGAATAAAGGATGCTTGGTGGAATGATGAAACTAAATGAACTCAGGAGGTTACAACGCTAAAGCTCAGGATGTTACAACACAGCCAACTACCCAGGATGTTGCAACACAAAATTCAGGATATCACTACACTAGATCTCAGGATGTAATCACACAACCCATTACCCAGGTCGTTATAACATAAAGGACTAATGGGCACACAGCCAGCACCTCAACTACTCAGGATGTTACGAAACAGCTGAACAATCCGCAAACAATAACCCCTACAAAACCAACCAACCCACCTAAAGCAACTAAGCCAGCACTCCACACACACCCACCAATATTTATAGAGAGACAGCAGCTCCGATCACACTTTGCTCGCACAAGCACGAAGCCGAAGACCCCAGCCTGAAGATGACGAGTGGGACCTCGTCGAAACGTCGCCAAGATACTCTCAATCTTACACGGGAAAAGACCCGAATACGCCAAGACCTGCATACCTGTACCCGTGAAAATCTACGAAAACAAATATATATATATATATATATATATATGTGTGTGTGTGTGTGTGTGTGTGTGTGTGTGTGTGTGTGTGTGTGTATGTGTGTGTGTGTGTGTGTGTGTGTGTTTCAAAATTTGAATTGCTAACAAAGAATTAAGGGAGTACTGGGATAGCTATTTCGAACCTTATTTGGTTCTCATCAGCCAGACATACCCTTCTGAGATTCGAACCTGGGCTGTCTGCATGTTAAGCAGATGTGTTAGCCACTAGGCCACAGGCTCTTTCTCACTTTGTTAGCTACAAGAGACAGGGGAAGAGGATGAATGCTTTTTCTTTTAGTGCACCCTGTCGGCCCAAATATGGGAGAGAGAAGTCTTTTGCCTGGCTCTAGGTTGAGCTGATACAGGCAAAAGACTTCTCTCTCCCATATTTGGGCCGACAGGGTGCACTAAAAGAAAAAGCATTCATCCTCTTCCCCTGTCTCTTGTAGCTAACAAAGTGAGAA